>NC_057814.1:163893529-163910567 GCF_018294505.1 Triticum aestivum | reverse complement strand
GGTGGTGGGGCGGTGGCGTGGGGATCGCCGGAGAAAAAGCTCGGCACGGGGGGGGGGGCTAGAGGGATGGCCGGGGCGGCGTCGGACCGGTGGTGGGGAGTGGTTTCGGGGTGGGCGGGGTGGCGGGGGGCGACTGTTTGGCCGGTGGTGGCTGGCAGCTCAGGGTAGCCTCACCTGATGCTGCTACACGACCAGCTGCCCCCGCTCTCGCACGCGCTGCTGCTGCTGCTACTGCTTTTCTGCTACTAGTGCGTTCAGTTTCGACAGAAAAATTCAGTTTTGATAGTTAAGTTCAGTTTCGACAGTTGAATTCAGAGATGAGCGGCTGATGTATTTTACATCTAGCACTTTGTGGTTATGTATTTTATGTCATCTATTGGAGATGCTATTAGAATTCCACTCAGGTTAACGTTGTCTCTCTTGTCCTGCTTCAGCCTCGGCGTCGTACAACTCACCGGAGCTGCTCCAACGATGAAACCCTCCATCACAGCGGAGCAGTACCCCGGGCTCCATCTCCAGACGCCTAAGATCTTCTTCCCCTCCTCCGATAGCCAAGTCAGCCGGATCATCCTCACCGACCAACCCAATCACGCTGAGATTGACATGGCTTCGCCAAAGAGGTTGTACACTTGTTGCATCTCTTTTTTACTCTACATGTTATATATATTGTCCACTGAGCACACACAGTAACATGAAATACGATTAGTTTCTCCTACTATATGACAAGCAGTGAGGTACCAGGCAACTTAGCTATCCGTGATGGACTCTCTTGAACGCCATCATTATTAATCTCTGCACGTTTGAGCTGTGCATTTGTCGATGGGCCTGGGAGTTGAGCTATTAGGGCAGTGGCCTGGGTCCAAAGTAATAGAAGTAGCACAAAAACATTTTTTGAGTGTAGGCTTTTCCTTGCTCAAGCCTGCCTACTAGAATCGCCAGTGCTTGAAAGGAATAGTGAAGGAAAAACATAGGAATTGGAAAGTTTCCTATGGTACTACTATTCATGAATTTGGTTCAAAGGAATGGAGCAAAGGAAAACTGTAGGATTTGTTCCTTTAGTGTCTCCTTGAAAGAAAAACCATAGAAATTTTAATTTCCACTTGTCCTCCTTTTCAAATTCCTATTCATGAAGCACAAGACTAAGAGATAGTGGCATAATAGCATTATAACCGTACATTTTCTTGTGGTTTGACTTAATCTCACCTTGCTTCTTTGCATCCTGTGATCTTCCAATTCTTGTGAATCAAACACCCAGATTGGCATAAATCCTGTGTTTTTAAATTCTCTGTTTTGCACGTGCATTCCTATCCTATTCCTGTCTATTTCCTATCCCTGCATTGTTAGAATCCTCAAATTCAAACAAGTCCTTACACAATTACTTCTTTTACAGATATGTGTCAAAGAAAACCTTGTGCAGTTTGTCCTGCTCCTGCTGCGGTGTGTTCCACCCCAGCTCAGCTGCTCCAACGACAAAAGGGTTCACCACAGCAGGGATCCGCTCTCCAGACTGTCTTTCTCCGCCTCAGATCTTCTTCTCCGCCGCCGGCAGCCACGACAACTGCATTACCATCATCAACTGAGCAGATGACCTTGAGGACTACACGGGTTCGCAAGAGAGGTCGCACTCTTCCGTGTCTGCTTACTTATGCATCGCTTAATATGATGACATGCTACTTTATCGTCGTGTTCACCTATTAGACTCCTAGTCAGGTCCAACTAATGCTGAAACTTGAGTTTTTAAATGGTTGTGGGTACATATTGGGGCAGCAATCAGTACTATCTGTCTACTATCTGGTTAATCTCGGGTGTCTACTATGAGTTTCATGTTGGGTGCAAACAAACATTAAAGGAGCCATTATCTGTATTTTTTAACTAAAGCTATTATCTGCCTGCTATCATTGGTTTTGGGTCTATCCACAGTTTGCTACCATCACTCTGGATTTGTGCATGCACTCCTTACATAATCTCACTATGTTTTATTCCTATGCATGTCAGTTATTGTACACAATGGAACTGAACATGTAGAGCAAAAGAGACGAGCCTTACATGGCAATAAAATTTCATGCAGACGTCGATCCATGGTGGGTGCAAAGGCAGCCCCCACTCCACCCATTTCGGATTGTAATCAAGAGGAAGATAACTATTCTGAGGGGGATTCAGAAGGAGAAGACCGCTCTTATTTACCCCCTGAGGTCTTCGCTCTAACTTGGCATGCTGATGTTGGTAATATCATGCATATGGTGCCTTGCATTGCTTACTGGATACATCAAATATGCCATCTGCTTAGTTTAGAATGCTTTGTGTCAATGCCATCTGTTTAGTTTCTTTATCGTATATGTGAATCATGCAATGCCATCTTGTTTAGCCAGGCATCATATATGTGAATTTTGCAATGCCACCCTGGTTAGCCAGTCATCTTATATATGAATTATATCATGCCATCATTTTTTATTACGTGTTAAATTTGTCAACAATTTTAGTACATTCAATTACTCTTCCTGTGCATCAGCCATTCGGCACGGTCATGGAAAAATCTGAAGTGGAAACAAGGTCTTCAGAGCAGACAATGCTATCTGAAGAAGCGCATGTCTTGCTGGTTATGGATAGCTTCTCAGAGGAGGATTCAGAGATAGATGACCAGTCCTATCCCCCCCCCCCGAGGTGCATGCTCTAACTTGGCAGGGTTATGTTGCTCATATCGTGCGTATGGTATCTTGCATTGCTATGTCATTTGCTTAGTTTAGACATGCTTTGTGTGAATGCCACCTGTTTAGTGTCTAATTACCATATATGTGAATTATGCGATGCCATCTTGTTGCAAGACATTATATATGTGAATTATGCAATGCTATCTTGTTGCAAGGCATTATATATGTGAATTATGCAATGACATGCTGTTTAGCCAAGCGTCATATATGTGAATTATATCATGTCGTCCTTTTTTGTATTTCTCGTTGCATATGTCGACAATGTTTGTATATTCAACTGCTCTTCCTGTGCATCAGCCATTTGAATTGGTGATGGAGAAATCTGGAGTGAAAACAAGGTCTTCAGAGTAGACAATGCTACCTGCTGAAGCAGATATCTTGCTGGTTACAGTTAGCTCTTCAGAGGAGGATTCAGAGGCAGATGACCAGTCCTATTATCCCCCTGAGGTGTATGCTCAAACTTGGCAGGGTTATATTGCTCATATCATTCATATGTTGTATTGTAATGCTTAGTTTTACATCATATGCACAATATTGAATGCCATCTCCTTAGTTGACACATCATATATGCGATTGCCCTCTGCTCACTTGCTTAGTATATAAATCATATATTTGAATTATATCATGCCAAGATGTTTACATAGACAGCATGTATCTGAATTATGGCATGCCAACCCATTTTCTAAAGACATAATATAGTTATATCATCTCATCATGTTTACATAGTCATCATATTTTGAATTATGTCATTCTATCCTGTTTAGTTAGCCATCATACATTTGAAATTGTGTCATGCTATCCTGTTTAATTAGCCATCATATATGTGAAATTATGTCCTGCTATTATGTTTGGTTAGACAACATAAATGTGAATTATTTCATGCCCTATTTTCTTCCCTACTATCCATTGCACCTGTTTATCTTACAATGTATGTATATTCAATTACTTTTCTTGTTTATCAGCCATTTCAATTGGAGGGGGGTGATGGCAGTATCTGTGGGAGTAAAAACACGATCTTCAGAAAGGATTGTGCTACCTGTCGATGCAGATAGAAACACGGTTGTACTTGCCCAAGAACCAGCCCCACCACACATAACTTAGACTCACGCAGATTGTACCCCTACCTAGTTGGACAGAGAACCAGCTACACCCCTTCTAACCCCAACCCCAGAAGAAAGTAACCCAGTTCCAGTTGACACAACACCGTCTCCACCACAGAACACCCAAACACGAGCAGTTAGTAAGGCAACTGCAGTGCCCAAAGCACGAGGACCACCACTCCGAACCCCAAGTCAAGACTTAAAGCAACAGAATAATTGTTCTCAGGTCAGGTTCCATAGCTATGGTTCATACTACTTTGCTCTTGCATCACTGTATTTACTCATACCAACTAATTTCAAATTGAAGGATGCAACTGAAACTCCAATGGCACAACAGGTATGTTTTAAACCTGTTTCTTTAACGTGTTTGCTGTTGTAACTTGCTCTGTGTTGATTTCAGTTTCAATTGAATAAATAGTTATGTTCTCATGCCATGCACATTACAAGTGTTGTTATTGCTGTGTAGTTTCCCACACTTATATTCTGTCTATGTTGCTTTGTCTTAAATAGATATGATTCAAACTGTATCTATCTTGATTTGGCAACATAAACTAGAATGATATAGACCATACAGTGACCATACTACATAGATATATGTTTGTTTCATGCTGTTATCCTGTCCACCTTACTACTGAATTGGTTTACCAAAATGAGTTTCATATGCTACATTGTAAACATGTGATGTGTTTGTGTGTTTCTCTTTTAGAACGCGGATAAAATATTGGAGAAGAGTACCCCGTTATGCAATGGTAAAGGAAGTAATGCAGATAAGGTTCAAGATAGTGAGACATCCCTGTTGGTCTCCAAGAAAGCTGATAAAAACTATATTGAAGACACTGAGACAACCCCAAAGTCCTGTCTTGATGTAGTGTTCGAGTTACTGGCTACTATTGCTGGCACCAGCTCTTCGAACTCGCTGCCTGAATCAGTTCGGCTTCTTGAGTCTGAACTTCAAGTTGAAAGACATCGATCAGATGTTATACGACAGGAAGCCGAAGGACTGAGGAAGTCCCTGTAGAATTCAGATGCATACTTTCTGGTGCAACAGCAAGTGCTGGAGGATTTAAGCGCCAAACAAGAGAAAGTTAATAAGCTTGCTAAGCATCTTGCCAGCATTATGGGTACCCAGGATATTGTTTCTTGAGCTCTTCTAAAGTGGTTTCTGTTCTGGACTAGTTTTGTTGCGGCGTTTATTTGCACTGGTCGCCAACTTTGACAACCAGTGTATATGATATGCTGCTTTGTTCCCTATATTTGCACTGGTGGCAAACTTTGATGCCCAGTGGATGTAATATGTGTAATAGACGTGATAGCCTAGCGTAAGTTGCTTGCTTATTTATTTCCTTGTTGTCTTGTTTATTTGTTTGCTTGTAGTCAGTGCAGTTCTTTTTCCGCGTTTTGCTAGTGGCCGCAATAACCTATTTTTTAAAACTAGGCCACAATAACCATGGGCTACATATTTACTCTAGTTACCATGGGCCTCCTACAGGTCGTAGAAACAATGGGCCTTCTTAGGGCCATAGAAAGAATGGGCCTTCTACAGGTCGTAGCATCAATGGGCCTTCTACGGGCCGTAGCATCAATGGGCCTTCTACGTGTCGTATGATCGATAGGCCAAACATGGGCCAATAACAGACCGCATTATGGGTCGTAAACGGGCTAGATTTGGAATCGTCCGTTCATGGGCCGACAATAACAGGCCGTCGTTAATCGGCCGTATTTGATGACGTTATGAAAACGGCCCAACGGAGTAACGGGCCGCAAACGGGCCGATTGTAATCGCGGGCTGAATTTGTCCCACATGCAGAAAAGGCCAATGACGGGCCGTAAGTAACCGGATGCTGGAAATGAGCCCAAGAATAAATGGGCCCTGAGAAGGCCGAAAGATAACACGGGTTGGAAACGGCCCAATGGAATAATGGGCCGTTAATGGGTATAAAGGGGTACACTGTTTATTGCGGGCCAGATTCACCACGGGCCGTTAATGGGTCAAGAGTTACAAATGGTCTCGTATGGGCCGAAAGACATCATGGGCCACACATGGGCCGGAAGTTACAATGGGCTGGAATCATATTGGAAGGCCCAGATGAAGCTACTGGGCTTAATTCGGATAGGCCGTAACGGGACGTGAGTTAGCGGGGTGTAAATGGGCTATATACGAACAGGTCGTTAACAGGCTTTCCGTGGGCCGGCCCATTACCTTTTGACCAAGTCAAACGGGCCCGCCTTTTCACCGGAATGGGCCTCTATTGGGTCGTGCCACGTGTCGACGTATCATAGACGCCTCCTGTCCAATGAATGGATGACATCTGTCCCAACGATGAGCCAACACGTGTTTCCTCCGGCCAATGAGAATTTTACACATGGAAATCCTCATTGGTCCGGGCTGTTAGCGGGTTATCGGATCCAAAACCGGACCCGATAGCTTAACGACCCTTGATGAAAGCACTTCCATGACGCGCGATTTATCGTCATGGAAGTGGACACTTTCGTGATGATAATTTTGGCAATGTCAGGGAACACTTCTACAACAACACAGGTATGACTATCTTGATTCTGTCATAAATTTGTCATGGATGTACATGCATGAAAGAAAACGTGACCTACTGTGACAAACATGTATCATCACGGAAGTGTATTTTCTTTGTAGTATTTGCTCTCCTTGAAAGGCACCATCCACCAACATCTTAAGGGAACCAACAGATCTGGGGATACAAACTCCACCGGCTCTTCGTCGTCGCCGAGTCAGACGTCATCGAGGTATAGAGAGACTGGACAAATCTTACTCCGACACACCATTGCCGCCATCACCTCATCAATGTCGCCGAGGAAACCAAATCTAAGGAAAAGAAAACGAGACAGACGAGTACCCAGTCCTCTTGTTGCATACGAGGCAACCACTGTTGGGAAACGTAGCATACAATTTCAAATAAAATTCCTATGCTCACGCAAGATCTATCTAGGAGATGCATAGCAACGAGAGGGGGAGAGTGTGTCTACGTACCCTCGTAGACCGAAAGCGGAAGCGTTTGACAATGCGGTTGATATAGTCAAACTTCTTCTAGCTCTGACCGATCAAGCACCGAACATACGGCACCTCTGAGTTCTGCACACGTTCAGCGCAATGACTTCCCTCGCCTCTTGATCCAGTAAGGTGTCGAGGAAGTAGATGAGTTCCACAATATGACGGCGTGGTGACGGTGATGATGAAGTGATTCTCGCAGGGCTTCGCCTAAGCACCGCAAAACTATGACCGGGGTGTAAACTGTGGAGGGGGGGCGCCGCACACGACTAACGATTGTTGTTGTTTTTTCTAGGCGCCCCCCTCCCCACATATATATAGGTGGGAGGGGAGGAGAGGCAGCCATGGGGTGCCCCAAGTAGGATCTGAATCCTACTTGGGGTTTCCCAAGTGGCGCCCCTCCTTTCCTTATATAACCGAGGTGGAAGGAAAGAGGGGGGGAGAGGGAAGGAAGTAGGAATCCTAATCCACACTGTCCTTGCCCTCCCCTCTTTCCTTCTCTCCTCATAGGGCTGGCCTCTGTAGGGGTGCACCAGGGCTGGTGTGTTCCCTCACTTGGCCCATAAGGCCCATATCTCTGCCGGGGGTGCCCGAAACTCCTTTCTGGTGACCCGATAAGTACCTGGTACCCTCCAGAACACTTTCGGTGTCCAAATACCATCGTCCTATATATCAATATTTAACTCTCAACCATTTAGAGACTCCTCGTCATGTCCATGATCTCATCCGGGACTCCGAACAACACTCGGTCACCAAATCACATAACTCATATAATACTATATCGTCACCGAACGTTAAGCGTGCGGACCCTACGGGTTCGAGAACTATGTAGACATGACCGAGACACCTCTCCGGCCAATAACCAATAGCGGAACCTGGATGCCCATATTGGCTCCTACATATTCTACGAAGATCTTTATCTGTCGAACCGTTATGACAACATACGTTATTCCCTTTGTCCATCGGTATGTTACTTGCTCGAATTCGATCATCAATATCTTCATACCTAGTTCAATCTCGTTACCGGAAAGTCTCTTTACTCATTTAGTAATACATCATCTTTGTGACAAACTCATTAGTCACTTTGCTTGCTAGGCTTCTTATGATGTGCATTACTGAGAGGGCTCAGAGATACCTCTCTGATACTCGAAGTGACAAATCCTAATCTCAATCTATGCCAACCCAACAAACACCTTCAGAGATACCTGTAGAGCATCTTTATAATCACCCAGTTACGTTGTGACGTTTGATAGCACACAAGGTATTCCTCCGGTATCTGGGAGTTGCATAATCTCGTAGTCGAAGGAATATGTATTTGATATGAAGAAAGCAATAGCAATAAAACTGAACGATCAATATGCTAAGCTAACGGATGGGTCTTGTCGATCACATCATTCTCCTAATGATGTGATCCCGTTCATCAAATGACAACACATGTCTATGGTTAGGAAACTTAACCATCTTTGATTAACGAGCTAGTCTAGTAGAGGCTTACTAGGGACACGGTGTTTTGTCTATGTATCCACACATGTATCAAGTTTCCGGTTATTACAATTCTAGCATGAATAATAAACATTTGTCATGATATAAGGAAATATAAAATAACAACTTTATTATTGCCTCTAGGGCATATTTCCTTCAGTCTCCCACTTGCACTAGAGTCAATAATCTAGTTCACATCGCCATGTGATTTAACACCAATAGTTCACATCTTTATGTGATTAACACCGATAGTTCACATCGCCATGTGACCAACACCCAAAGGGTTTACTAGAGTCAATAATCTAGTTCACACCGCTATGTGATTAACACCCAAAGAGTACTAAGGTGTGATCATGTTTTTCTTGAGAGAAGTTTAGTCAACGGGTCTGCCACATTCAAATCCGTATGTATTTTGCTATTTTCTATGTCTACAATGCTCTGCATGGAGCTACTCTACCTAATTGCTCCCACGTTCAATACGTATCTAGATTGAGACTTAGAGTCATCTAGATCAGTGTCAAACTTGCATCGACGTAACTCTTTACGTCGAACTCTTTATCACCTCCATAACCGAGAAACATTTCCTTAGTCCTCTTAAGGTACCTAAGGATAATTTTCACCGCTGTCCAGTGATCTACTCCTAGATCACTATTGTACCCCCTTGCCAAACTCATGGCAAGGTATACAATAGGTCTGGTACACAGCATGGCATACTTTATAGAACCTATGACTGAGGCATAGGGAATGACTTTCATTCTCTCTCTATCTTCTGTCGTGGCTAGGTTTTGAGTCTTACTCAACTTCACACCTTGCAACACAGGCAAGAACCCTTTCTTTGACTGATCTATTTTGAACATCTTCAAAAAAATTGCCAAGGTATGTGCTTTGTGAAAGTCCTATTAAGCGTCTCGATCTATCCCTATAGATCTGGATGCCCAATATTTAAGTAGCTTCACTGAGGTCTTTCATTGAAAAATTCTTATTCAAGTATCCTTTTATGCTACAGAAATTCTATATCATTTCCGATCAACAATATGTCATCCACATATACTATCAAAAATGCTACACAGCTCCCACTCACTTTCTTGTAAATACAGGCTTCACCAAAAGTCTATATAAAACATATGCTTTGATCACCTCATCAAAGCGTATATTCCAACTCCGAGATGCTCGCACTTGTCCATAGATGGATCGCTGGAGCTTGCACACTTTGTTAGCACCTTTAGGATCAACAAAACCTTTTGGTTGCATCATATACAACTCTTCTTTAAGAAATCCATTAAGGAATACAGTTTTGACATCCATTTGCCAGATTTCATAAAATGCGGCAATTGCTAACATGATTCGAACAGACGTAAGCGTTGCTACGAGTGAGAAAGTCTCATCATAGTCAACATCTTGAACTTGTCAAAAACCTTTTGCGACAAGTCGATCTTTGTAGATAGTGACACTACCATCAGTGTCCGTCTTCCTCTTGAAGATCCATTTATTCTCAATGGCTTGCTGATCATTGGGCAGGTCCACCAAAGTCCACACTTTGTTCTCATACATGGATCCATTCTCAGATTTCATGGCCTCAAGCCATCTGTCAGAATCTGGGCTCATCATAGCATCTTCATAGTTCGTAGGTTCGTCATGGTCTAATAACATGACTTCCAGGATAGGGTTACCGTACCACTCTGGTGCGGAACGTGCTCTGTTCGACCCACGAGGTCCAGTAGTAACTTGATCTGAAGTTTCATGATCATTATCATTAGCTTCTTCTCTAGTTGGTGTATGCATCACGGGAACAGATTTCTTTGATGAGCTACTTACCAATTGGAGAGAAGGTACAATTACCTCATCAAGTTCTACTTTCCTCCCACTCACTTCTTTCGAGAGAAACTCCTTCTCCAGAAAGGTTCCATTCTCGACAACAAAGATCTTGCGTTTGGATCTGTGGTAGAAGGTGTACCCAATTGTTTCCTTAGGGTATCCTATGAAGATGCACTTCTCCGATTTGGGTTTGAGCTTATCAGGATGAAGCCTTTTCACATAAGTGTCGCAACCCCAAAATTTAAGAAACGACAACTTCGGTTTCTTGCGAAACCACAGTTCATATGGTGTCGTCTCAACTGATTTAGATGGTGCCCTATTTAATGTGAATGCAGCCGTCTCTAAAGCATAACCCCAAAATGATAGCGGTAAATCGGTAAGAGACATCATAGATCGCACCATATCTAATAAAGTACGGTTACGACGTTCGGACACACCATTACGCTGTGGTGTTCCAGGTGGCGTGAGTTGCGAAACTATTCCACATTGTTTCAAATGAAGACCAAACTCATAACTCAAATATTCACCTCCACGATCAGACTGTAGAAATTTTATTTTCTTGTTATGATGATTTTCCACTTCACTCTAAAATTCTTTGAACTTTTCAAATGTTTCAGACTTATGTTTCATTAAGTAGATATACCCATATCTACTCAAATCATCTGTGAAGGTCAGAAAATAACGATACCCGCCGCGAGCCTCAACACTCATTGGACCGCATACATCAGTATGTATTATTTCCAATAAGTCATTGGCTCGCTCCATTGTTTCGGAGAACGGAGTCTTAGTCATCTTGCCCATGAGGCATGGTTCGCAAGCATCAAGTGATTCCAAAAGCCCATCAGCATGGAGTTTCTTCATGCACTTTGCACCAATATGACCTAAACGGCAGTGCCACAAATAAGTTGCACTATCATTATTAACTTTGCATCTTTTGGATTCAATATTATGAATATGTGTATCACTACAATCGAGATTCAACAAAAATAGACCACTCATCAAGGGTGCATGACTATAAAAGATATTACTCATATAAATAGAACAACCATTATTCTCTTATTTAAATGAATAACCGTCTCGCATCAAACAAGATCCAGATATAATGTTCATGCTCAACGCTGGCACCAAATAACAATTATTCAGGTCTAAAACTAATTCTGATGGTAGATGTAAAGGTAGTGTGCCGACGGTGATCACATCAACCTTGGAACCATTTCCCACGCGCATTGTCACCTCGTCCTTAGCCAATCTACGTTTAATCCATAGCCCCTATTTCAAGTTGCAAATATGAGCAACAAAACTAGTATCAAACACCCAGGCGCTACTACAAGCATTAGTAAGGTACACATCAATAACATGTATATCAAATATACCATTGTTCACTTTGCCATCCTTCTTATCCGCCTGCTTAGGTTTCTTGCCAAACCACAGTTCATACGGTGTCGTCTCAACGGATTTAGATGGTGCCCTATTTAACGTGAATGCAGCTGTCTCTAATGCACAACCCCAAAACGATAGTGGTAAATTGGTAAGAGATATCATAGATTGCACCATATCTAATAAAGTACGATTATGATGTTCGAACACACCATTACGTTGTGGTGTTCCAGGTGGCGTGAGTTGTGAAACTATTCCACATTGTTTTAAATGAAGGCCAAACTCGTAACTCAAATATTTGCCTACGCGATCAAATCATAGAAACTTTATTTTCTTGTTACGATGATTCTCCACTTCACTCTGAAGTTCTTTGAACCTTTTAAATGTTTCAAACTTGTGTTTCATTAAGTAGATATACCCATATCTGCTCAAATCATCTGTGAAGGTCAGAAAATAGTGATACCTCGCCGCGTGCCTCAACTCTCATCGGACGACATACATCGGTATGTATTATTTCAAATAAGTCATTGGCTCGCTCCATTGTTCCGGAGAACGCAGTTTTAGTCATCTTGCCCATGAGGCATGGTTCGCAAGTATCAAATGATTCATAATCAAGTAATTCCAAAAGTCCATCTGCATGGAGTTTCTTCATGCGCTTTACACCAATCTGACCTAAATGGCAGTGCCACAAATATGCCACACTATTATTATCAACTTTGCATCTTTTGGCATCAATATTATGAATATGTGTATCACTACGATCAAGATTCAATAAACCATTTACATTGGGTGTATGACCATAGAAGGTTTTATTCATGTAAACAGAACAACAATCATTCTCTGACTTAAATGAATAATCGTATCGCAATAAACATGATCCAATCATATTCATGCTCAACGCAAACACCAAATAACATTTATTTAGGTCCAAAAATAATCCCGAAGGTAGAGGGAGTGTGCGATAGTGATCTTATCAACCTTGGAATCACTTCCAACACACATCGTCACCTCGCCCTTAACTAGTCTCTGTTCATTTTGCAACTCCTGTTTTGAGTTACTAATCTTAGCAACTGAACCGGTATCAAATACCCAGGGGCTACTATGAACACTAGTAAAGTACACATCAATAGCATGTATGTCAAAAATACCTTTGTTCACTTTGCCATCCTTCTTATCCGCCAAGTTTTTGGGGTAGTTCCGCTTCTAGTGACCATTTCCTTGTAGTAGAAGCACTCAGTTTCAGGTTTGGGTCTAGCTTTGGGCTTCTTCACGGGAGTGGCAACTTGCTTGCCATTCTTCTTGAAGTTCCCTTTATTTCCCTTGCCCTTTTTCTTGAAATTAGAGGTCTTGTTAACCATCAACACTTGATGTTATTTCTTGATTTCTACCTTCGCCAATTTCAGCATCGCGAAGAGCTTGGGAATCGTTTTCGTCATCCCTTGCATATTATAGTTCATCACGAAGTTCTAGTAACTTGGTGTAGGAGATATGCCCTAGAGGCAATAATAAATGTTATTGATTATCTCCTTGTTCATAATTATGTTTATGTTCCATGCTATAACTGTTGTGGTTCCCGAGCCCGTATATCCATAAAGGCTCTGGGGAGAACCCATGTGCACGTGTGGAATAATAAACGATAAAATGTATTCCTAGTCGTGCCTCTAAGACTAGCTCAAGTGTTGCATGATGATTATGTTTTCCCAATCATGGGCATGTCTATGCCAAGCAATTTTGAGGGCACAATGTCAGGAAGGACATTTGTGTTGAATCGACCCGAATTGATGTTATGCTATGAGATACATTCGTCACAAGTTAATGGTTTATAACACAGAGATAGTTAATGTTTGCATAATTCCTTAGACCATGAGAGTATCGAGTTTCTTCATGCTTGCTTCATGAACTTTGGGGTTTGTTAAACGTCATCCGTAACTGGATGGCTATTACGGCGGCTTACGGGTTCATGGAAAAGTGTGTCAAGTAACTTGATAGCTCAAGATTGGGATTTGCTCCTCCGACGATGGAGAGATATCTCTGGGCCCTCTCGGTGTTACGGTATCCATCATCGTCTGGCCAGACACTTTGTGATTTGATCACGGGGATGCCGGAACACGATAACGAGAAACGAGAACAATACCGGTAACGAGGTAACTAGCATAGTGGACAAGTTGTTGATCCACGGGAATGCCAACATGTCTCACCTCGGGTATTTGTAACATATCGCGAAGCAACAGGAATAGCACACGGCAACTGGAGGTTCACTCGAATATTCATTCGTGTGGGTATAGGGGTCAATATGGGTGTCCACGGCTCCGATGTTGATCATTGATCGGAAGGGGTTCTAGGTCATGTCTATACTTCACCGAACCTATAGGGTCACACGCTTAAGGGTCATCTATCTGCTGAATACTAGACAGGGAGTCTGAGAGAAAATCATCGAAAAAGTTTCGGACAGCGGAATCATACCGCAGAGAGAGGTCACCGGATGAGTTTCGGTGAAACCGAAAAAGTTGTTTCGGGGTATGCCATTAAGTCAAAATGGTTTCGGCACATGCCTGATAATTCTTGGAGGGTGCCAGAATCATTCTGGAAACTTTTTGGAATTTTTAGAAATAAAAACCGAAAATGTTTTGGAGCTGCCGGTACCGCTTTGGCTGTTTTTCGCCGATGAAATTCACTAATCTGAAATTGTTTCAGAACGAATCCAAAATCATTTTAGTGGGTACTGGAATTATTCTAAGACCCACAGAAATATTTTCGGATTTAGTGGACGCGAAAAATTGTCTTCATGAATAGTGAAAACGCATTCTTGTTTGCTTTTCGCAGATGAAAATCACTAAACCGAAATTGTTTCGGAACGCGTTGAAAATTATTTTAGTGGGTACTGGAAATGTTCTGAGCCCACATAAATATTTTCAGTTCGAACGGACGCTGAAAAATGTCGTCATGAATAGTGAAAGTGCTTTTTTGCTTGGCTTCTTGGAGAAGCCACCTTGAGGGCCTTTTTGGTATTTCCCCCCTTGGCTTCTTGGAGAAGCCACCCTTGGGCTTGGCCTATAAATAGGGGTGGAGGGGGCTGCCTAAAGGATCATCCCTTCTCACATACAAGTGCCATGCATGATCTGGCTTCTCTCTCCCTCCCAGCGAAATAGTTTCGTAGAGCCGAAAGGCTGTCTGGGTTCCGGTGGGAACTAGTTCTGGACGGCGAAGCCCTGCCGGATAGATGACACCGTATGTGTGCAACTCTGTAGAGAGATCGTAGTTCCAGTCTTAGTTCGTGAGTGCCTTCCGAAGGGCTGTCCGTGTGACCGTTCGAGTTTCGAAGGTCCTCCCGAAGGGCTGTCCGAGTGACCGTTCGAGTTTCGAAGGTCCTCCCGAAGGGCTGTCCGCGACACCGTCCGGGGGGCTGTTCGACCGCCTCCCGGAGGGCTGTCTGAGAAGCAGATGAGGGTATACATCCTCGTGGTTGGGAGGTTGTAAATCCTAGCTGCGGGGATCTGCACCGCCGATCGTCATCGACTCTACTTCCCGCTGCGCTACGAGTCGGTAACGAAAAAGATCAAACCATGTATGCAGTCTCCATAGTGGTCCTGGGCTGGTGCGTAGGTCGGAAAATTTTTGTTTTCTGCTGCGTTACCCTACGGTGGCATCATGAGCCGTGCTATGCGTAGATGCAGGTTGCGATCTAGAATACATAGAGATGTATGGGTATTGCATAATATAATTAGGTAGTAGATGAGATCTATTGCTGAAAATTATTTATGCGGGTGACAGATGAAATCTGTTACCCGATGTTCTTGTTGCTTCCCTAGAATTTGTGTTTGCTCAATCTCGAGACAGCATGGTGGAATTTGACAAAGTTCTGGCAATCCGTGATCCTGATTGATCATGGAAGTGCTATCAGTTCTTTGGGTTCTGCCGTAGTCAAAAGAAAGATGAAATTCGCAGATGAAAGGGCATTGCAGATATGATCTGCACGGGGGTCATGCGTATGACGAAGTTTAGTATGGGGCTCGAGATTTAATTATCCCGTGTTTCATACACCCCGAGATGTTAATCTAGCAACCTGAATAATCATACTTGATGATAAAATGTTGGTAGCTGCGGTTTAAGTCAAAACCTTAGAAGCCACGTAAAATAAATTTTGCATAAACCGATTAGAGGCGTCTAACTTGGTTTTGCAGGATGTGCATGTGATGTGGTATAGCAGTGCTCATACTAATTTGATTATGTATGAGATGACTATATGATGTAATTTGATTAACATGACCTGCGTGTCATGATTCGGCATGATGGCTGGAGCCATATGATTGCACTTTAATGACCTACGTGTCAACCTTGTTGTAATGCATTATTTTGTTAGCTATAGAGATAGCAATATTATCTTGTGCATCGACAAGGTGGTGCCAATCTTCGTGAAGGTGAACACCGACGCGAATGCCGAAGACGAAGAAATGAAAGACTTCTCCGTCAGAAAGGGCTATACCATATCTTGCTATTATGAATTGCCTGAGATGTTAATCCCTTATGATGCACCCTTCTTGATTGCGTGGTAGTCGCTTTTTATTAGGGTGATCTCTCACTTAAAATATCAAAGTAGTTAGTGTTCACCCAAGTGTAGCACCGTCTGAAATTCGTATCTTTTCGGGGTGCGCCATGTACACATGAGCACGAACGAATCAAGAGGAATGAGGCGGGTGAGGTCAGGCCTCGCAGCAAGATCACTTGGTTGTCTTTGATGTTCAGGCAGGAGAGTCCTGAGCTCGGAACATGCCCATCAAAAGATGAACAAGAATCACATAGAGATGTGATCGGCAAGTTGGCCTACCGATTGAAATTCGTGTCATCAGTGATGAACCCGTCAATGGCATCGAATAGAAATATGGATCTTGAATCACTCTAAATCAATTATGAGAGATATTGATTTGAGTGGGAGCGCATTGTTGAATTAACATGTTTAATTCTCAGTGCAATTAATTATGAACATTGTCTAAGTGTTATATGCAAAATAGTTGTAGAATAATGGCTCGCGTTTCCACCTTCCCTATTAAAATTGAATAGCTGTTAAATATCTGGTTAAAACTTTACGGTTGGTAACGTAATGTGAGGATCGTCCTCAAAAGTGCCGAGAAGGACTTTGTCCTATCGCATGCTTTCCGTATCCTCCCGCTAATGCTATGGATCATGTGACTCTCGTCCTTCGATCCAAAAGCTAGAATTCTGTTATGGTCAAGTGGAATATGTTTGCTTCCATGAAACCCAAACTTCGAAAGTTGGGATAGTTATATGATATTCATGGAACTGAAAATTATTTTCAAATACAAACAAAGCAATGTTTGTTTGCAAGTATTAGTAAAAGTGTTTACTATGCATTTGATTGTTGGGAAAGGGATCCAGAAGAACGCCTATCATATAATGAAAGGTGAATAAAACAACAACTTAAAGAGAAAGGAAGTGTCCAAAGGGTGTTAGTATGACTTACACACCTAGGAAGTCCGGGGCTAATGCCACTCTTAAGTTGGGTGCTTCTTCTGAGA
>NC_057814.1:163892153-163893519 GCF_018294505.1 Triticum aestivum | reverse complement strand
GTTTCTTCATGCTTGCTTCATGAACTTTGGGGTTTGTTAAACGTCATCCGTAACTGGATGGCTATTACGGCGGCTTACGGGTTCATGGAAAAGTGTGTCAAGTAACTTGATAGCTCAAGATTGGGATTTGCTCCTCCGACGATGGAGAGATATCTCTGGGCCCTCTCGGTGTTACGGTATCCATCATCGTCTGGCCAGACACTTTGTGATTTGATCACGGGGATGCCGGAACACGATAACGAGAAACGAGAACAATACCGGTAACGAGGTAACTAGCATAGTGGACAAGTTGTTGATCCACGGGAATGCCAACATGTCTCACCTCGGGTATTTGTAACATATCGCGAAGCAACAGGAATAGCACACGGCAACTGGAGGTTCACTCGAATATTCATTCGTGTGGGTATAGGGGTCAATATGGGTGTCCACGGCTCCGATGTTGATCATTGATCGGAAGGGGTTCCAGGTCATGTCTATACTTCACCGAACCTATAGGGTCACACGCTTAAGGGTCATCTATCTGCTGAATACTAGACAGGGAGTCTGGGAGAAAATCATCGAAAAAGTTTCGGACACCGAAAAGTTTCGGACAGCGGAATCGTACTGCAGAGAGAGGTCACCGGATGAGTTTCGGTGAAACCGAAAAAGTTGTTTCGGGGTATGCCATTAAGTCAAAATGGTTTCGGCACATGCCTGATAATTCTTGGAGGGTGCCAGAATCATTCTGGAAACTTTTTGGAATTTTTAGAAATAAAAACCAAAAATGTTTCGGAGCTGCCGGTACCGCTTTGGCTGTTTTTCGCAGATGAAATTCACTAATCTGAAATTGTTTCAGAACGAATCCAAAATCATTTTAGTGGGTACTGGAATTATTCTAAGACCCACAGAAATATTTTCAGATTTAGTGGACGCGAAAAATTGTCTTCATGAATAGTGAAAACGCATTCTTGTTTGCTTTTCGCAGATGAAAATCACTAAACCGAAATTGTTTCGGAACGCGTTGAAAATTATTTTAGTGGGTACTGGAAATGTTCTGAGCCCACATAAATATTTTCAGTTCGAACGGACGCTGAAAAATGTCGTCATGAATAGTGAAAGTGCTTTTTTGCTTGGCTTCTTGGAGAAGCCACCTTGAGGGCCTTTTTGGTATTTCCCCCCTTGGCTTCTTGGAGAAGCCACCCTTGGGCTTGGCCTATAAATAGGGGTGGAGGGGGCTGCCTAAAGGATCATCCCTTCTCACATACAAGTGCCATGCATGATCTGGCTTCTCTCTCCCTCCCAGCGAAATAGTTTCGTAGAGCCGAAAGGCTGTCTGGGTTCCGGTGGGAACTAGTTCTGGACGGCGAAGCCCTGCCGGATAGATGAC
>NC_057814.1:163890572-163891171 GCF_018294505.1 Triticum aestivum | reverse complement strand
CATTGTTGAATTAACATGTTTAATTCTCAGTGCAATTAATTATGAACATTGTCTAAGTGTTATATGCAAAATAGTTGTAGAATAATGGCTCGCGTTTCCACCTTCCCTATTAAAATTGAATAGCTGTTAAATATCTGGTTAAAACTTTACGGTTGGTAACGTAATGTGAGGATCGTCCTCAAAAGTGCCGAGAAGGACTTTGTCCTATCGCATGCTTTCCGTATCCTCCCGCTAATGCTATGGATCATGTGACTCTCGTCCTTCGATCCAAAAGCTAGAATTCTGTTATGGTCAAGTGGAATATGTTTGCTTCCATGAAACCCAAACTTCGAAAGTTGGGATAGTTATATGATATTCATGGAACTGAAAATTATTTTCAAATACAAACAAAGCAATGTTTGTTTGCAAGTATTAGTAAAAGTGTTTACTATGCATTTGATTGTTGGGAAAGGGATCCAGAAGAACGCCTATCATATAATGAAAGGTGAATAAAACAACAACTTAAAGAGAAAGGAAGTGTCCAAAGGGTGTTAGTATGACTTACACACCTAGGAAGTCCGGGGCTAATGCCACTCTTAAGTTGGGTGCTTCTTCTGAGA
>NC_057814.1:163884422-163888377 GCF_018294505.1 Triticum aestivum | reverse complement strand
GGAGCTGAAGTCGTCAGATCCGTTGGACATCAGGCTATACCACAAGCGAAGCATATTTACACCGGTGTGCCACAGGTGTGAAGTGCATTAGCATAAGCTAGATTATTCTCTAGTGCAAGTGGGAGTCTGTAGGACATATGCCCTAGAGGCAATAATAAATGTTATTGATTATCTCCTTGTTCATAATTATGTTTATGTTCCATGCTATAACTGCTGTGGTTCCCGAGCCCGTATATCCATAAAGGCTCTGGGGAGAACCCATGTGCACGTGTGGAATAATAAACGGTAAAATCTATTCCTAGTCGTGCCTCTAAGACTAGCTCAAGTGTTTCATGATGATTATGTTTTCCCAATCATGGGCATGTCTATGCCAAGCAATTTTGAGGGCACAATGTCAGGAAGGACATTTGTGTTGAATCGACCCGAATTGATGTTATGCTATGAGATACATTCGTCACAAGTTAATGGTTTATAACACATAGATAGTTAATGTTTGCATAATTCCTTAGACCATGAGAGTATCGAGTTTCTTCATGCTTGCTTCATGAACTTTGGGGTTTGTTAAACGTCATCCGTAACTGGATGGCTATTACGGCGGCTTACGGGTTCATGGAAAAGTGTGTCAAGTAACTTGATAGCTCAAGATTGGGATTTGCTCCTCCGACGATGGAGAGATATCTCTGGGCCCTCTCGGTGTTACGGTATCCATCATCCTCTGGCCAGACACTTTGTGATTTGATCACGGGGATGCCGGAACACGATAACGAGAAACGAGAACAATACCGGTAACGAGGTAACTAGCATAGTGGACAAGTTGTTGATCCACGGGAATGCCAACATGTCTCACCTCGGGTATTTGTAACATATCGCGAAGCAACAGGAATAGCACACGGCAACTGGAGGTTCACTCGAATATTCATTCGTGTGGGTATAGGGGTCAATATGGGTGTCCACGGCTCCGATGTTGATCATTGATCGGAAGGGGTTCTAGGTCATGTCTATACTTCACCGAACCTATAGGGTCACACGCTTAAGGGTCATCTATCTGCTGAATACTAGACAGGGAGTCTGAGAGAAAATCATCGAAAAAGTTTCGGACACCGAAAAGTTTCGGACAGCGGAATCATACCGCAGAGAGAGGTCACCGGATGAGTTTCGGTGAAACCGAAAAAGTTGTTTCGGGGTATGCCATTAAGTCAAAATGGTTTCGGCACATGCCTGATAATTCTTGGAGGGTGCCAGAATCATTCTGGAAACTTTTTGGAATTTTTAGAAATAAAAACCGAAAATGTTTCGGCGCTGCCGGTACCGCTTTGGCTGTTTTTCGCCGATGAAATTCACTAATCTGAAATTGTTTCAGAACGAATCCAAAATCATTTTAGTGGGTACTGGAATTATTCTAAGACCCACAGAAATATTTTCGGATTTAGTGGACGCGAAAAATTGTCTTCATGAATAGTGAAAACGCATTCTTGTTTGCTTTTCGCAGATGAAAATCACTAAACCGAAATTGTTTCGGAACGCGTTGAAAATTATTTTAGTGGGTACTGGAAATGTTCTGAGCCCACATAAATATTTTCAGTTTGAACGGATGCTGAAAAATGTCGTCATGAATAGTGAAAGTGCTTTTTTGCTTGGCTTCTTGGAGAAGCCACCTTGAGGGCCTTTTTGGTATTTCCCCCCTTGGCTTCTTGGAGAAGCCACCCTTGGGCTTGGCCTATAAATAGGGGTGGAGGGGGCTGCCTAAAGGATCATCCCTTCTCACATACAAGTGCCATGCATGATCTGGCCTCTCTCTCCCTCCCAGCGAAATAGTTTCATAGAGCCGAAAGGCTGTCTGGGTTCCGGTGGGAACTAGTTCTGGATGGCGAAGCCCTGCCGGATAGATGACACCGTATGTGTGCAACTCTGTAGAGAGATCGTAGTTTCGGTCTTAGTTCGTGAGTGCCTCCCGAAGGGCTGTCCGTGTGACCGTTCGAGTTTCGAAGGTCCTCCCGAAGGGCTGTCCGAGTGACCGTTCGAGTTTCGAAGGTCCTCCCGAAGGGCTGTCCGCGACACCGTCCGGGGGGCTGTTCGACCGCCTCCCGGAGGGCTGTCTGAGAAGCAGATGAGGGTATACATCCTCGTGGTTGGGAGGTTGTAAATCCTAGCTGCGGGGATCTGCACCGCCGATCGTCATCGACTCTACTTCCCGCTGCGCTACGAGTAGGTAACGAAAAAGATCAAACCATGTATGCAGTCTCCATAGTGGTCCTGGGCTGGTGCGTAGGTCGGAAATTTTTTGTTTTCTGCTGCATTACCCTACACTTGGTGATAGTGACTAGAGAACTCTCTCAATCACTATCTTATCCGGAAGATTAACTCCCACTTGATTCAAGCGATTGTAGTACCAGACATTCTGAGCACATGCTCACTAGCTGAGCTATTCTCCTCCATCTTGTAGCCAAAGTACTTGCTAGAGGTCTCATACCTCTTAACACGGGCATGAGTCTGAAATATCATTTCCAGCTCTTGGAACATCTCATATGCTCCATGTCGTTCAAAACATTTTTTGAAGTCCCGGTTCTAAGCCGTAAAGCATGGCACACTAAACTATCAAGTAGTCATCATACTGAGCTTGTCAAACGTTCATAATGTCCACATCTGCTCCTGCAATAGGTTTGTCACCTAGCGGTGCATCAAGGACATAATTCTTCTGTGCAGTAATGAGGACAATCCTTAGATCACGGACCCGGTCCGCATCATTGCTACTATCATGTTTCAACTTTAGTTTTCTCTAGGAACATATCAAAAAATAAGGGAGCTATATCGCGAGCTATTGATCTACAACATAGATTTGCAAATACTATCAGGACTAAGTCCATGATAAATTAAGTTCAATTAATCAAATTACTTAAGAACTCCCACTTAATTAGATAGACATCCCTCAAGACATCTAAATGATACGTGATCCAAATCAACTAAACCATGTTCGATCATCACGTGAGATGGAGTAGTCATCAATGGTGAACATCTCTATGTTGATCATATCTACTATATGATTCACGTTCGATCTTTCGGTCTTTAGTGTTCCGAGGCCATGTCTGTACATGCCAGGCTCGTCAAGTTTAACCTCAGTATTCCGCATATGCAAAACTGTCTTGCACCCGTTGTATTTGAACGTAGAGTCTATCACACCCGATCATTACGTGGTGTCTCAACACGACGAATTGTCGCAACGGTGCATACTCAGGGAGAACACTTATACCTTGAAATTTAGTGAAGGAATCATCTTATAATGCTACCACCATACTAAGCAAAATAAGATGCATAAAAGATAAACATCACATGCAATTAAAATATGTGACATGATATGGCCATCATTATCTTGTGCTTTTGATCTCCATCTCCAAAGTATCGTCATGATCTCCATCATCACCGGCTTGACACCTTGATCTCCATCGTTGCTTCGTGGTCGTCTCTCCAACTATTGCTTCTACAACTATCGCTAACGCATAGTGATAAAGTAAAGCAATTACATGGCGTTTGCATTTCATACAATAAAGAGACAACCATAAGGCTGCTGCCAGTTTCCGATAACTTTTACAAAACATGATCATCTCATACAACAACATATATCACATCATGTCTTGACCATATCACATCACAACATGCCCTGCAAAAACAAGTTAGACGTCCTCTACTTTGTAGTTGCAAGTTTTTACGTGGCTGCTACGGGCTTCTAGCAAGAACCGTTCTTACCTACGCATCAGAACCACAACGGTGATTTATCAAGTTTGTTGTTTTAACCTTCAACAAGGATCGGCCGCAGTCAAATTCGATTCAACTAAAGTAGGATAAACAGACACCCGCCAGCCACCTTTATGCAAACGCCATTGTTGGGAAACGTAGCATACAATTTTAAAAAAAATCCTACGCTCACGCAAGATCTATCTAGGAGATGCATAGCAATGAG
>NC_057814.1:163181945-163197259 GCF_018294505.1 Triticum aestivum | reverse complement strand
AAAATTGACTGACCCAAAAGTCGATTCAGTCGACTGAAGTGTAGCTAAATCGGAGCAGCATCGCAAGCAGTAGCGTGAGCAAGAGCAGTAGCGTGAGCAAGAGCAATAGCAAGAGCAGACCAGGCAGGGGACCGAGAGCAAGAGCAGAGCAGCAGCGCGAGCGAGAGCTAAAGCAGCAGCAGCTCCTACTAATGTGGACGTCGCCGTCGAGGGAGCGACGCCGTGGAGGAAGTGGCCGGCGATGCCGCCGTGGATGGAGCCGCGCCGTGTCGGCCCGGGACCGAGCGCCGGCAGCACCGTGAGATCGAATCAAGAAGAAAATGGGTGATTAGTGTACAACCTCTTTGGTGGCGCCGATTAGGCCGCAGCTTCATCCGAGGAAACGGTGATGATGATGCTCTTCCGGTGGTGCAGGTGAAGACGGTGGTGTGGGAATGGAGGTGGCGCGAAAGACGAGGGGAACATCGGGGCAGCTCCTTGGAGGTGGAGGACGGGGTGGCTGAACCGGCGGGACGACGAGATCAACGACGGATCCTATCCGGTACGGTGGATGAGGGACGTCGAGGTGTTGCTGTGGACGACGTCGTCAGGGAAGAGGCTCTAGCTGGGTGGCGAACGGAGCAGGGTGTGGGGTTTCGTCGCGGGTTTTCGCGGCCTCGATGTATGAATGGGTGGGTGGATGGGATGGCAGTGGGGAACCATGGCTTAGAGACGCGCTTGTCCGAAATGTGGGGTAAGTTACGAAAGTACCCCCACCGATTTGAGGCAGTTCTTTCGGTTCAGGGGTAGCACGGGCATTTCGCGTGTCGGGATTTCACAGGAGGTGGGAGTTTCGCGCGCGTTGTAATTTCAGAATAGCAAGGCGCGGGTTGAGATGGAGGGAGTTGTCGGAGCACAACGAGACAAAGATATATCTTAAATATTTCGGGCTAACAAGGCGCGGGTTGAAATTTCCGGACAAGCCTAACGTGTACTGTACCAAATCAATGCGCACTACAAATGTCATTCAAAACTTTGAATTCATGTTATGTTCAATTAAAATATTTCGCTACATGTATAATGCATGCAACCTACTACTCAAATGAATGTTTTAGTGCATTCCAAACGTATATACTACCGCTTCAATATGAACTAAATTTGAATTCGTTTCTCTATTTGAATAAGATCTACAGTAATGATTGATTGTTGTGAAGTCAAAGCATTTGAATTCGTTTCTCTGTTTTAATAAGATCTACAATCACCATTATTGTCAAGTTAAACCATCATTTGTGTATTATCTTCACAGCACACCACATGATTAGTCTCGAGTTACATATGAACTATGTGTACTATGTGAACTCGAACTAGATTTTTTGAATCCACTTTATTTTGATTTCAAATCACATTACATTTCTAGCTCTAGCTAGATCTTCATAATCTAAACCATGTCTCATATGTATAATGTGTTTATCACATTATGTATAGTGCCCCGCCCCCTACGCCTACAAGTATTTAGATGTGAGTTGCAAACACCACACATTACCACAAATTCAAATAAAATGTGAGAATGTTCGATATATAGTATTGTTTAGATTGTTCGATATTTAGTTGTAAGCTGCAAACGCCACACATTATCACAAATTCAAATAAAATGTGAGATTGTTTGATGTATAGTATGGTTTAGATTGTTCGGCATTTAGCTGTGAGTTGCAAACGCCATGCATTATCACATTATGGTATAACATGTGCACAGCACGTGTATCACCGCTATATTCATGCATGCAATGTTTAAAACACTATGATCTCCTATTCAAATATATGAATCCTCTTTCATATCAAATTATGATCTTTGTTAGTCTCTTACACCCACACTATCCTCTAACCTTGGTAGCTACCACTAACTTTCTCTCGTGCATGCACACACCCTCCTCGCCCTCCCCCTCCCTCGGCATTCTATCCACCGGGCACATTCATTTTTTTCTTTAGGTCGTTCTCCCAGAGTCTCCACAACTCCTTTCCGACACACACCGATCGATAAACCTCTCCAGCGATGCCTGCCTACAACATACACACACACCTTCAATCTCCTCCTTTATGTGTCCTTGCCTCGTGTCTCTCATACGGTGAGACACACATGTAAACTCTTGCCCCTCTTTTCATCGATCTCACAACCGCACACTCCTCCCCCTATCTAGCTAGTAGTTGGGCCTCTCGCACCACCTCCTAGCTCCATTCTCTCTGTCTATCCGTCTCGCTTGGCCTTATTTGCCTCTAACAAATGGACGTACACCGACCGATCTCTCGCTATACATATAGCTAGCTAGGTCCTTATAACTCGTTTTTACCCACACGTCAATCGATCTACCTCATTAGTTGTGTCTCTTCCTTCCTCCGACAAACAACAATTGGTCTACCGATCTAGTTAGGTTTGCTTACCAAACACATGGTTCCCCTTCATCATCCATGGATGTGTCCCGACAGATCTATCACGCACAGGCACACAAAGAAACACATCCCCACTCTTATTGATAACATTGCAGTTCCGCCCTCAGTTTGTCTAGTAGGCCTCTCCCACCATCTTCGAGAAGCAACTCCATCACCCATCCAGCACTCTACCCCTCTCCCTCCCTCTTCCTCCCTCTCTCTCTCCTCTCTCTCTCTGTCCCATCATATTTCCCGTCCTTTAGTTATGTATGGATGTCGACCGATCTCCCTCAAGACATAGCTGGGTCTCTCCTTCTCAACACATATACGAGTCGTTCTACCTCTATAGTTAGGCCTCTGCCTACCCCTCCCCCCACCCCCTCCCCCCACACACACCGATACATCGAGCGCTCTAGTCATGTCTCCCTGCCACACACAAACTTGACATGTGCCCTCTAACGTTCCGGTAAGCCTGTCACCCTATATCTTTGACTTGCACACACACACAATTTCGATGGCTCTCTTCATTGATCTTGCACCCACCCACTTGATCCTCTCTTCGACTCTATCGATAGCTATGACCCCTCCCTCTCTTCTCGTGGATTGCCCGACCCTCTATGTATGATATGGATAGGCCTCCATTTCACACACATTGCATGCAAAATTTTGTTTGAGATGTCATCGACACATATTCCCACAAATAATTCACGAAATCAACCCCCCACCCCACCCCCATCCCAAAACAAAAAACACTCATGAACGCGGTTTGTATCTCTCACACACACCCACGTAGGTGGGGGACGTGCACGAAGAGAAGAGGTGCATGCACAGCGCACGTACTCCCGTCTCTTTCCCAACCACACCCGCGCGCTACACGGTGGAGCTCATTTCTGTACGAAAAAGGCAGCCCACGTGGTAATTTGGCACGTGTACTGGTTGTCCACTTGGTGGAGGGAGGATCGTCTACCACGGGTGAACAAACAAATTGCGACTTGACGTGTTATGTTAAAAAAAGAGGCAAACCATGTGGGGCCTACCTTAGAGGCAAGGCTCTATACACTGGAGTACTTTTGATGTGTCCCGTAAACTCGTAGAATGAGGAGAAGCTTGCTTAGTACGCCGTCTCCCCGCTCACGGGCGCGGTGGGTCGCAGGATGAGGTGAAGCTTGCTCCGCCTTACGCCCGCTCCCTCGCCCATGCGCGCGGTGGCTCGCAGGACGAGGAGAAAAATTTACTACTCCCTCTGTTTACTCCTCGTCCCTACTACCTTGGTTATAGAGAATATATCATATTGTTTGGAATATATATGTCCTTTAGTAGATTTCAATATGAACTACTAGTACATACTCCAAACACTGATGTATATAGACGTATTAGAGTGTAGATTCACTCATTTTGCTCCGTATGTAGCACTCTCCCTTGCCCCTCGACCCTCGCCCACGTGGTGGACGTGCAGCAATTCATTCGGTCTCATATAGCCAGAACGATATATACTGCACTACCATTATTGCTCGACTTCCCGAAGAGGCGAAGAGCCAATCGCAAGGTTAATATTTTGGAGATGCCAAGCGCAAGGTTATAGGAGAACGAGTAGTAGGTGCCGCGTCATTTATAAATAAAGTTTTTTTTCTTCAGTGGCACGTACGCAATATGATAGGTTCATATGGAGAGAAAAGGAAACCGCTCCACTATATACATAGTCAGGACGGGCCAGCCTACACGGTTGCTTGCTGGGGTTGCTCTCTTCACACTCTCTCGCACAAAACGACTGTGGCCACATCTCTAACATCCCGGCGGATCACGTCCGCTTGGGGAAGGGGTGGATGATTAGTGTAGATGCGGTGGCCGTCGCCGACGGCGAAAACCCACTGTCAGCACATCCCGATCAGGGGTCCCCGCCGTTCTCTCTCACAAAGCCGGTGAGGTTGCCTTCGTCCCTTGCTCACTGCCGCGACGTGGGCAGTTGTCGCCTCCCGCCGCCCTCCTCAAGGTTGTGCTACGTCCCTCAGGTACAACTCCCTTTACAGCCGGCTTGCACCACTGGTCCAGCTGCCCACATCACTCCCTGTGGATATTTCTCTACTTCTTTCCCCCGCACATACCTCTACTGGCTTCTACGTACTGTATTTGTGACGAGTTTATGTCTCATCAACTAGTCCCAGTAATCTTATTCTAATCACGCTTCTTCAATTTCTTTGCCACAGGGATGCTCATCTCGATTTTGGTGAAACTGCACAAAATGATCCGATGGTCAAAAGGTTGCAAACTTCATTTATTAGGAAGCTCGAACGTTGCCAGCAAATTGAAGCCTGGTCAGGGTTCACGGTTCAAGGGCTAGGGACTGCATGGATCGTTTTTTTCTTTAGCTGCCTCTGTTCCAAAATAAGTGTCAACTTTAGTAGTAGTACAACTTTTTACTAAAGTTTGCACAAAGTTGAGACACTTATTTTGGAACGGAGGGAGTACATATTTGCTATGATCTGTCAATCATTGAGATGCAATAGCATGCATGTTAGTCTCCTTTGTATTTGATGAAATGTTGCAACAGGCAACCTTGGACGCAAGATACATGTAACAGAAGCTGGAAGCTTCATAGCATTGTACAAATTTATCTCGATGATAAATTACAGTACGTACTATACTAGTACTTCCTCCGTTCCTAAATATAAGTCTTTGTAGAGATTTCACCATGAACCACATGCGGATGTATATAGATGCATTTTAAGTGTAGATTCATTCATTTTGTTCCGTATGTAGTGGAATCTCTACAAAGACTTATCTACTAGTAATAGCTAGCCCCCACTACTAGGAATTCTCTATCCTCTCCTTGAGCCACATCATCAAAATTGATGTAGCCGTTAGATGAAGTAAATCAGTCCATAATAGCCGTCTGATCTAGACGTTGAGAGGCTCCGCACTAAGCCACATGCAAGCATCCAGAAATACCATGGCACATGCATGTGAGTGGGTTTTAAATCACATCAACATGTCTGCATGCAAGCATGCACCGGTAGCATGCATGTAAGTGAGCTTTTAAGTCCCATTAACATGCCAAAAAGAAAAATATAATCCCATTATGCAGTAGGAGTTGGCTGATCTTTTTTCCTTACGTGGGATGATCTAAATGATGATGGGAGTTTATTTAGTTTGGCTACCACATTTGTCATGCGGTTATAGAGTTTTTTTAGTTCTATGAAATCGCTAATTTTGCGCAGAGAGATATATCGCTGTTCCGTGGCAACGCGCGGGGACTCATCTAGTAATATTTAGGAACGGAGGGAGTACTATGTAAAGAGTTAGGTGTCGCACGGTGATAGTGTGAGGTGGGCCATGTAATCACTGAGCCTGCGTATTTTCACTGCTCTTGCACGCCTCCGCTGTAAGAATGGAGAAAATTGTAATCTAGTAGTAGTACCTCCTTTCGCCAAAAGCGTGGGACATCCAGCAGTCCTACCACCTCAGTAATAAAGACCAATGAGCCGTCAAATCACATAGACCCAGCAGTAAGTTGGACGGACGAAGCAACCATCACTCTTGCGCCAGTGAGAGGTCGCGTCTGCTCTGCCCGGGCATGAATGCGACACCGATTCTTTGGAGCGGCGCTGACCGTTTTGGGCGGGAAGCGCGCGCGGGCGATGGAGGGGCTTTGGGTGGGCCAGGCTGGTCAGGAGCGGGCGTGGCAGCTGTCCGCATGTCCCTACCGGACACTCCCGGAAACGAGAGGATGCACCGACTCTCGCGGCTAAAATCGTACACTACACAACATCTCTTTGTAGGAGTAGGTGGATCTGTCGCTCTCTCTAACACACACATGCTGTTAAACACACACAGACACACACACGCGCGCACACACACGCACGCACCTTGGTCCCGTTGCACCTTCTAATGTGACTTATTACACCTAGACGGAGGGAGTAGTAAGTATATGAGATACGGTGGCACACTGACTTAAGTCGAATACAAGTGCCCAAAATTTGTGTGCATGTTATAATAAGGATTCACTTAAAATAGTACGTGAGCGAACAGAGGGATCAATTGGACAGTGTTCCCGAGCAGTAGCGAGATGTGTGAGGTAAGATACACCGCTGGCGCTTTTAATTTTTCTTATTAATTTGTTTGTTTCACCCTCTGACTGGTGGGACCCAGCGTACTACGTGGACAGAGGTAAGGTGACTAAGGCTGCATTATTTCTGCACCACTGTGGATAGTCTTACCACCAAAGCCACATGACACGATTATGATTGAAATCCCAATGACTCCCACACACACAAAAAAACACGGCATGCTTGTCACACGAATGCAGGAATGTATAAAAGGTTATTTCCCTCTCGTTGAACATAACGGGAGGGTTGTGTAGCTGGTTAGCCTGTTCGCTCATCAAACTTGAGGTCTCGGGTTCGATAACTACACTTGAGCATAATTTGTGCTAGGAGGATTCTTTGACTGGTCAAAATGTTTTCTAGGGTTTGCACGCTTCACACTCTCTCTCCAGTATATATATACACGCTGGAGCCTCAGCGCTTGTAGTTGGTCTCTTCACACTCTCTCGCCCTCTCTCGCTGGAGCCTCAGAGCTTGTAGTTTCTCTCTTCACACTCTCTCTCCCTCTCCAGATCTAAACAAGACTTCGTTGGCCTCTCTCTCCCCTCACTGCTGCTCAAAGAGCCGGCAGGATCCGTCCGCCGGGAAGGGAAGGAGGCTTAACGTTGTTGCCGTCGGCGAGGGACTACCGACGCATTTGTTCACTTTCCACCTAGCGGCGGCGCGGGAGGGCCTCTGACCCCTTCTTCTCCGCCGTCGTCCCGTCGCCCACCGAACCACGCCCCAAGTACCTTAAGGTATAATTTACTTACTCCATATGCATTGCTCTAGCTGCATATATACCATGAATCTAGGACGTGGTTCAAAGAGGAAAGGAGTGGGGGAAAGTAGTGGGAAAAGTTGTATATAGCATGAATCTAGGACGTGGTTCAAAGAGGAAATGAAGGGGGAAAGTTGTATAGCATGAATCTAGGACGTGGTTCAAAGAGGAAAGGAATGGGGGAAAGTAGTGGGGAAAGATGTATCGCATAAATCTAGGACGTGGTTCAAGGAGGAAAGGAAGGGGCGAAAGTACTAGTTCAAAAAGGAAAGGAAGGGACAAGGCTGTAGAGTTTGAGCAGGACTAGATTTGCTGCGCTCACATAGGGAAAGGTGTCTAAAGATAACAAAACTGGGACCAACACAAATATGCTCCTTGGTTGTTTGTTCTTTGTTGCAACAGACTGTGCATGACCACAGTACATCGGTAGATGCACATGGTGCTGGTGCGTCCACTGTCCCGTGCAACTCATTGGCTGTTGTTAATCTAAGGCCCTGTTTGGTTAAAAACTCCCTAGTCCCTACCTGCTTGGTTCCAGGGACTAAACATGGACTAGAGGTTATTAAATGACATGCTAAAAGACCATGTTACCCCTAGTAATGAACTAATAGAGACAAGGTGCGATGCATGGCAGGGGCAACTGTTGGAAAAAGTCCCAAAAAGACTCCCTCGGGGTCTTCTTTCTTTAGTCCCAAATGCCCATTTTTAGTCCCTAAAAGTCCCTCCTGTTTGGTTTAGATGGGACTGACACAGAGTTTTTTAGTCCCTACACCAAAATGTCCCTGTAAACAAACACCCTCTAATAATGCCGCTGGAAAATTGATGCAATGCCACAGTTAACAGCAAATTACATGTTTAACGAATTTTTATTGTTAATATAATCTCTATGTTAATATTAATCAATGCCACCGTTTGAGAAATGCTACTGTCTTGCTTTCTTTCCCATTTAGATAAGGTAGATGCTTCTTTTTGTTGGCTTCTGTGTCATCCACCATTATTGACCACTAATTGTTTCCTTTGCACCTCTGTGTAAACAGGGTTATCTACTTCACCTCGTTGCCATTGTGACCTTTTGTCGCACTACACAAAACACTTTTGTTTTAAGGGTGTTTTGTGCAGTTCAACCAAAATGTCACACCGACAACGTTGCTTGATTGCTTGATCTTAGTGGAACTGCACAAGAGGAGATCTTACTTCCTATCCGTTAAGGTGAATTTGGTTCAGATCTTCTTCTTGTGAGTTGTTTGAATTCCGCATCATGAGAGGTCAGTACTAGCCTTCTTTCACATGATTCTACAGTGTGCTTTCATATGTTGTGCTACTTGTACGATAATGTTGCTTGATTTTAGTGAACTGCACAACTGGAGACAAGACTTCCAATCTGTATGTGCACCGTAATATCCCATTGAGGTAAGATACGGATATTTCACAAGGAGCAGTTGAAGGATGGTTACATTACTCCCCACAAGACCAAACTAACTTCAGCTCAGAAGGACTGACAAATCTCCATTTTTTGCTGTGATGCGCGAGTACAATGTTGTTCTAGGATTCTTTCTGGTGAGTTCCATTTTTCTAAAAGTGTGCTCTACATGGACCATGTATGTGCCTGTTGAAACTGTCAATTCATAGTACAGTTTGCTTTATACTAATCACTTTTGTATTTGTGCAAACAGGGGTGCTCAGCTTGATTTCAATGGGAACTACACAAAATGTTCATGAATACATCGAATCATTCATTTCCACCACAAGAAAGGAGGTGCTAATAAGTTCAAGGTGTTGCAACATATAAGGGCGAAATCATACAAGCTACGCGCAAATTTGGTTGATTTTGGTGAAACTGCACAAAAAGAACAACTGGTTTATTTAGCACGAGGTGCCATGTCAATGTCCAAACTGATGGCAAACCCTGCCCATTCCACAATCGTAGGCATTTCATATTTTGGAATGGGACAACCTTGTCAAATTTTGCTCATTGATTTTAGCAAGACACGCGTTTGATATTTTCGAATGGGACGCCCTTTGCTGTCAGCAGCGTCGATCAATTTTTCTTTATTCTTTAGTTGTGAAGTAAATATTGCCTCTGACATGTGAGTAGCTGAGATGCATAATCATCGATTGTTTTGAATGTTCTCTATGAATTGCCAGGCCTGTGTGTTTGATTGCAATGTACAAAAACGCTAAAAAGCTGCTCAAACTCTTTATACTCACTCTGTTCCTTCTTACTTCGCACATTGTGAAAGTGTATACTTTTTTGTATAAGATTGGTCAAAGTAGAGATACTTTGACTGCAGACAAAACTTGTATGCAGACTAGAAAGGACCGGAGGGAGTACATGTGAAACTGCTGCAAACGAGGTGATCACCTTGGGAATAATGCTAGTACGTATTGTTTTGCATGTTCATCCAATGCCAGTGATACAGGAATTCGAACTAATCGAAATAAATTCATTCATACATGGTCGGATTTCATTACATTTCATACATTCTTCAACTAAAAAGGGGTGCGCTGGAGGTATAATTAATTAACCGAAGCTACCCACCTGTGTCCCGCTGAGCCGAACAGAAGCTTCAGTGACTTAACTGCAGGTGCAGTTGCGTAACTGACATGTGGCCTGTTGGGCCCACGTGTCAGTCAGCCAACTGCACTAGCAGTTAAGTAGAAGCAGCGTTCTTCTCCAGTGCAACTCTCCGACTCCACGTCGCCGCCAAGAAGCTAACCGGCCATCAATGGTCAACCGGCCTTGCTTCGCTTCAACTGGAGGGTAGCAGCGGCGGCCTTACTTGGATCCGAGCGGCGGCGACCTACCGTGTTCTACTCTTCCTCATTTTCTGTGTGGCGCGGCCTCGTTGGCAGCGGGGCGGGGCCTCGGCGGATCCGGCGAGGTCCTCTGTCTCGTTGCCGGCGGGCGACGCCTCAGCGGAGCGGTGGAAATCCTCCCCCACGTTGCCGGCAGGGTGGGGCCTCAGCTGAGCCGGCGATGTCCTCTGCCTCGTTGTTGGCGGGGCGGGCCTCGGCGGAGCCGGCGGTGTCCTCTGCCTCGTTGTTGGCGCCGCGGGGCCTCGGCGGAGCAGGGCCTTGTCGACGCCAGCGGAGCGGGGACTCGTCGGAGCCGGCATTGTCCTCTGCCTCGTCCTCGGTCTCGCAAAACAGCGCCTCGCCCGCTTCATCGCCCTCTTTGCTAGCCTCTTTGTAGGCGGCCGCAGCCTCTGCCACCCGCATGCGGTACCGCCAGCGCTCGAGGCGGCCCTTGCGGGCGGAGCGGTACGAGTCGAGCAGCGCCTCCTGCTCCGCCCGCTCCGCGGCGATCTGCTCCTCCACCTGCAGGTGCTCCTGGAGGAGATGGTGGTTGTATGCGGCGTCGGCCTGCGCCTCCCGGAACTGCTCCTCACGCATCTGCCTCACCCTGTCCATATATTGGGCACGGGCCTCGCCGATGGTCATGGTGGAATGCACCGGCGAGGATGGCGCGGAGGAGGGGGTTGGCGCTGGATCGTCGACTACCATGTTCTCCATTGGGACGTCGTCGTCCTCCGGCTGCCTGCCGGCCAGCCGGTCGGCAGTAATGGCTGCCATCTCCTTGTGGTCCGTCGTCCGCCCGTCCCGAAGAGCGCTGGAGCGTGAGGAAGCCATGGTGGGCAGTAGTGGTGTGGACAGGAGAAAGGTAACAGATGCGGATTACTACGGCTATGGCCGGCGCAGCAGTTTATATAGCAATGGTGGGCGGGCGGAGGGACGGACGTGTGGCGCCAGAGTAGCCGCCTCGGCAACCGCGTATCATTAATGTGGGCGGCAGATGGACGGACGGACGGCACTTGTGTCGTTTGAAGGCGGAGCAATCGCCTACACCGGGAAGCGGGGCGGGCGGCGCTGACTGTCTCGGGCGGAAAGCACGCGCGGGCGAGGAGATGACTTTACTTGGAGAGGATGATAATGGGGACCCACCAGGTCCATAGCCTCACGTACGCAAGTACCTCCTGGTTTCCTGACATCACGGTCCCACACCATTGTGAACCTATGTAGTAGTCAATAAACGAGTGAATTGCACAAGAAGCGGCCGACAGCTGGGACCAAGCAGCTCGAGCAGTATTTGTGTTTTTGAGGTGTCAGCACTGCAGAGTTTTTCGATGTTTAGCCCAGATATTAATTTTTCTCCTCTGAACAGCAACGAAAACATCGCTGCAGGTATTAACTGGGCGGGTTGTGGCCCGTCTAGCCCAGGCCAGATATCCAGCCCAGATATTAATTTTTTTCAAGCTGAAAATGGCTAGCCCAGCTATACTTTTTTTTAGGAATACCCAGGCAAGGTCAAGTTGTTATTCTCCGCCCCGCTGGGCTGCAAATCTTTCCTAGGAGGGATGCATTAGGCTTAACAAGAAAATGGGCTTTAAGAAATAATAAATGGGATGTAATTATAAAAACTGGGCAGTAACTATAAAAAAATGCACCAAACACGTGATTACTTTATAAAATATTATTTTTGGATATTGAAAATTTTAATTTCATTAATTGTTGCGAGCGCAATCTTTCGTTGGATTTTTACGTAATATAAATTTATATTGAAATTGTATTTAATCTGACTAGAAATTTCGGGATAAAAATATTTCGGATCCCATCAAAATGTGGGAAATTTTATTGAATTCTGTTTTGAACGGTTGGTTGAAATGGCTGTACTTTTAACAAACTATAAATGGGCTGTAGTAACTTCCATTAGAATTCAAAAATGGGCTACACATTCTTACAAATCTCAAATGGGCTATAAGTTCTCTACCACACACTTCCGGCCTTACTAAGTTGACGCGTCCCCTAAAAAAATAGAGTTGACGCGTATGCAAGGCTTTGTCAACTTATAGTCAACACACGGTTCTAGCAGCAGTGGCCGTTGGATGTCCATCCAACGGATGCCGTGCTTCTTCTTCAATCTCGGATATTCTACCTTCACCCGCCCAAAAAATGATTCCTCCCCCTGACATCTGGGGCGCACCATTTCAGAAGATGACCTGTGGGCCTACTAAGCTGATCTGCATGCATTCAAAAAAAAGTTGACGTACCAAGGGCTTTGTCAACTTAGTCAATATAAACGATTCTAGCTGCAATGACCGTACGATGTCCATCCAACGGCCGCCGTGCTTCTTCAACCTCTGGTCTTCTTGCTCCAGCTGCCCAAAGCAGCGCCGGTCGTGCCGCCTGCTCCTGCCTCCCGTGGCTAGCTGTGCTGCCGCAGAGGCCTCACCGCCCCCTACTATTCCCACCGCTGGCCAGGCCCTGCGGCGACGGCAGCCTCACACCGTAGCCGAACCAGTGAACCCTCGTACTCCTCTCCGCGCGGGCTTCCACTGCCGCGTCTTCCCCGGCTCCGCGTCGTCCCCTTCCTAGGCCTTGCCGTCGTCCACCGCCATGGTGCTCTCCGCGCGGCGTGGTCAATGTGGTCAACGACCGACTTCCATCGGAAGAGTACTGTACGTGGAGAGGCTGACAGCTGGGTCCACGGTAGCCGCAAGGAAGTGCCTCCTTATTACGCGGAAAATAATTATTCCTTCACCTGACAGCGGGGACCCACCGGACGGGCCACCAGTATTTTGCGAAAAAAATCGTTTCCCCCTGACTGTTGGGACCCACCGGACGGGCCACCGTATTCCGTGAAAAAAACGTTTCCCCCGCTGTCAGCTCGGACCCACCGGAAGTGCCTCCTTATTACGCACAAAAAATGAATACTCCCCCGGCTAGCTGGGACCCACCTTGGTGGGAGGCTGACTTGTGGGCCTACTAAGTTGACGGGGACGAAGAGCTTTGTCAACTTAGTCAATATGAACGATTCTAGCTCCAGTGACCGTACGATGTCCATCCAACGGCCGTAGTGCTTCTTCAACCTTTGGTCTTCTTGCTCCAGCCGACCAAAGCAGCGCCAGTTGTGCCGCATGCTCCTGCCTCCCGTGGCCGGCTGTGCTGCCGCAGAGGCCTCACCGCCCCCTACTATTCCCACCGCTGGCCAGGCCCTGCGGCGACGGCAGCCTCACACCGTAGCCGAACCAGTGAACCCTCGTACTCCTCTCCGCGCGGGCTTCCACTGCCGCGTCTTCCCCGGCTCCGCGTCGTCGCCTTCCTAGGCCTCGCCGTCGTCCACCGCCATGGTGCTCTCCGCGCGGCGTGGTCAACGTGGTTAGGGAACGACTTCCATCGGAAGAGTACTGTACGTGGAGAGGCTGACAGCCGGGTCCACGGCCACAACCCAATTTTTTTGTGATTTGCCAAGTAATTCGCTTTGTCAGGCCTGTTGGGCTGCAAATCTTTCAAGACGAGGAGAGCTTTCATTCGGCTGGCCGAGAAAATGGCCCATCAATAATGAGAAATGGGTTGTACATTTTTAAAACACATCAAACCAGCAATTAGTTTCAAATATCTTTTTTTTCATTTCAAGATTTTAAATTACATTAATTTTTATGCGTGGAGAATTTGTTGGATTTTATATTGATATACATTTATTTTTAAAATCAGTTTGAATGTGAGTCGAAATTTCGGGATTAAAAACAGTTCGGACCGCACCGAAATATGCAAAATTTCGTATAATTTTTTAACCGTGGCCACAATATGGGCTGTAATGCTAACAAAAAGAATATGGGCTCCAAAAAAAACCTTAAGAATTAGCAAATGGGCTGTAAATTATTAGAAATAATGGCAGATGGGATGTATGCTATTTTCCACAGATTTGAGGCTTTCCTAAAAAAAGGTTGACGCACAAGCACTAACTGTTGGATGTCCATCCAACGGCCGTCGTGCTTCTTCAATCTCTGCTCTTCCTGCTCCAACCGCTCAAACAAGCGCCGGCGGGACTGCCTGCTCCCTCGTCCCCGCGGCCGGCTGTGCTGCCGCGCAGGCCTCACCGCCCCACCGTACTCCCATCGCTGGCCTAGCCATCCCTCTACTCACCCACACCTGCTATTATTCTCCGGCGACGGCAGACGAACTAGTAAACCCTCGTACAGTCGTACTCCCCTCCGCGCGGGAAACAACTGCCGAGTCTTCCCTGCCTCCGTGTCGTCCCCTTCCTAGGCCTCGCCGTTGTCCACCGCCGTGGTGCTCTCGGCGCGGCATGGTCAATATGGTCAATGACCGACTTCCATCGGAAGAGTACTGTGCGTGGAGACGCTGACAGCTGGGTCCACGGCCGCAGCAAGGAAGTGCCTCCTTATTACGCGCAAAATAATTATTCCTCCACCTGACAGCGGGGACCCACCGGACGGGCCACCGTATTTCGCGAAAAAAAGTTTCCCCCTGACTGCTGGGAGCCACCAACTACACCTTCGCACGCAAGGAAGTGCGTCCGGGCAAAAAAACAAAACGATTCGCCCCCCTGACTACTGGGACCCACCAGCTGCATCTTCGCATGCAAGGAAGTGCCTGACAGTCGGGACCCACCTGGTCGAAGCGTACGTAACACTGTCATTCTGGTCGTGAATGTGTACGTACATATATACTGGTGGATGTAGAGGCGCGCACGTGTCGTAGTAGAGGCGCGCACGTAGCATGTACACGTATGTACAGCGGCCAGGGTGCAAGAAAGAAAATACGGCCACGTATGTGTACATACGGGCGGGGTCTCGAACGCCTACTCGCGCATACGTACTGTGAGGGCTTGTTGACATGGCTGGGTCGGAACGGAGAAACAGCGTCGTCGTCGTGTTCATGGGGAGGCAACGGAATGCGTCGTGTTCATGGGGAGGCAACGGAATGCGTCGTGTTCATGGGGAGGCAACGGAATGCGTCGTGTTCATCGGGGGGCAATGAAACGCGTGGGAGCCAACCGGCTAGGTCGGAATGGAATGCGTGGTCGTGTTCATCGGGAGGGCTTGGACGGAACAGGCGATGGAAATGAGGCCTGACGTACCGCACAACGGAGGAAACAGACCTCCTATGTTCGGAACAGGGTCCTGTTGATCGGGAGGGCTGTGGCGTACCGCAAAACAGAGGAAACGGACCTACTACGGGCGAAACGGGGGTCCTGTTGATCGGGAGGGGTGTGGCGTACCGCAAAACGGACGAAACGGACCTACGGT
>NC_057814.1:163150002-163181275 GCF_018294505.1 Triticum aestivum | reverse complement strand
CATCCCAGAGGCAGCATCGATCGGCTTCAGTTAGCAGCAGTACCGAAGGAATCGCTCGATCGGGTTCAGTTAACAGCCATCGATCGATCGCTCGGGTTCAGTAACGCGTAGCCTGCAGTGTAATCGCTCGGGTTCAGTTAGAGCCCAACGCCTCGCTCGGGTTCAGTTAGAGCCAACGCCTCGCACACACGCGGTACGTGTATGAGAGAAACGCGCATCGCTCGTCCCCCGACCTCCCACCGTAACCGGGAACTCCCCGAAATTTTCCTCGCCCTCGCTTCTACCACGGTTTTTCCGTCATGGACGGCCCAAAGAATGTCATGCAGCTGCGTCTCCGGCCCGCCCAGGACGAAAAGCCCATTTTCTGTCATGATTTTTTGTCATAGAAGTAGGATCCCACCACATCTATGATGATACCGGGTTTTCTCACAATTATCGTCATAGAAGTGTCATATGTATGATAGAAATTTTTTTCGTTCGGCCCAAAATGTCATGGATGTGTCTTTTTTTTGTAGTGCAAGTGATTCATAATCAAGTGATTCCAAAAGTCCATCAGTATGAAGTTTCTTCATGCGCTTTACACCAATATGACCCAAACGGCAGTGCCACAATTAAGTTGCACTATCATTATCAACTCTGCATCTTTTGGCTTCAACATTATGAATATGTGTATCACTACTATCAAGATTCATCACAAATAGACCACTCTTTAATGGTGCATGACCATAAAAGATATTACTCATATTAATAGAACAACCATTATTCTCAGATTTAAATGAATAACCGTCTCGCATCAAACAAGATCCAGATATAATGTTCATGCTTAACGCTGGCACCAAATAACAATTATTTAGGTCTAAACTAATCCCGAAGGTAGATGTAGAGGTAGCGTGCCGACGGCGATCACATCGACTTTGGAACCATTTCCCACGTGCATCGTCACCTCGTCCTTAGCCAGTCTTCGCTTAATCCGTAGTCCCTGTTTCGAGTTGCAAATATTAGCAACAGAACCCGTATCAAATACCCAGGTGCTACTGCGAGCTCTAGTAAGGTACACATCAATAACTTGTATACCACATATACCTTTGTTCACCTTGCCATCCTTCTTATCCGCCAAATATTTGGGGCAGTTTCGCTTCCAGTGACCAGTCTGTTTGCAGCAGAAGCACTCAGTCTCAGGCTTAGGTCCAGACTTGGGTTTCTTCTCTTGAGCAGCAACTTGTTTGATGTTGTTCTTGAAGTTCCCCTTCTTCTTCCCTTTACCCTTTTTCTTGAAACTAGTGGTCTTGTTGACCATCAACACTTGATGCTCCTTCTTGATTTCTACCTCTGCAGCCTTTAGCATTGCGAAGAGCTCGGGAATTGTCTTATCCATCCCTTGCATATTATAGTTCATCACGAAGCTCTTGTAGCTTGGTGGCAGTGATTGAAGAATTCTGTCAATGACACTATCATCCGGAAGATTAACTCTTAGTTGAATCAATTGATTGCAGTACCCGGACATTATGAGTATATGCTCACTGACAGAACTATTTTCCTCCATCTTGCAGCTGTAGAACTTATTGAAGACTTCATATCTCTCAATCCGGGAATTTCCTTGAAATATCAACTTCAACTCCTGGAACATCTCATATGCTCCATGACGTTCAAAACGTCGTTGAAGTCCCGGTCTAAGCCGTAAAGCATGGCACACTGAACTATCGAGTACTCATCAACACGCGACTGCCAGGCATTCACAATGTCTGCAGTTGCCGGCGCAGGTGGTACACCTAGCGGTGCTTCCAGGATGTAATTCTTTTGTGCAGCAATGAGGATAATCCTCAAGTTACGGACCCAGTCCGTGTAATTGCTACCATCATCTTTCAACTTTGCTTTCTCAAGGAACACATTAAATTCAACGGAACAACAGCACGGGCCATCTATCTACAACAACATAGACAAGCAAAATACTATCAGGTACTAAGTTCATGATAAATTTAAGTTCAATTAATCATATTACTTAAGAACTCCCACTTAGATAGACATCCCTCTAATCATCTAAGTGATCACGTGATCCATATCAACTAAACCATAACCGATCATCACGTGAAATGGAGTAGTTTTCAATGGTGAACATCACTATGTTGATCATATCTACTATATGATTCACGCTCGACCTTTCGGTCTCAGTGTTCCGAGGCCATATCTGCATATGCTAGGCTCGTCAAGTTTAACCCGAGAATTCTGCGTGTGTAAAACTGTCTTACCCCGTTGTAAATGAACGTTGAGCTTATCACACCCGATCATCACGTGGTGTGTCGGCACGACGAACTTTGGCAACGGTGCATACTCAGGGAGAACACTTTTACCTTGAAATTTAGTGAGAGATCATCTTAGAATGCTACCGTCAAACAAAGTAGAATAAGATGCATAAAGGATAAACATCACATGCAATCAATATAAGTGATATGATATGGCCATCATCATCTTGTGCCTTTGATCTCCATCTCCAAAGCACCGTCATGATCACCATCGTCACCGGCGCGACACCTTGGTCTCCATCGTAGCATCGTTGTCACCTCGCCAACTATTGCTTCTCCGACTATCGCTACCGCTTAGTGATAAAATAAAGCAATTACAGGGCGATTGCATTGCATACAATAAATCGACAACCATATGGCTCCTGCCAGTTGCCGATAACTCTGTTACAAAACATGATCATCTCATACAATAAATATAGCATCATGTCTTGACCATATCACATCACAACATGCCCTGCAAAAACAAGTTAGACGTCCTCTACTTTGTTGTTGCAAGTTTTACGTGGCTGCTACGGGCTGAGCAAGAACCGTTCTTACCTACGCATCAAAACCACAACGATAGTTCGTCAAGTTAGTGCTGTTTTAACCTTCTCAAGGACCGGGCGTAGCCACACTCGGTTCAACTAAAGTTGGAGAAACTGACACCCGCCAGCCACCTATGTGCAAAGCACGTCGGTAGAACCAGTCTCGCGTAAGCGTACGCGTAATGTCGGTCCGGGCCGCTTCATCCAACAATACCGCCGAACCAAAGTATGACATGCTGGTAAGCAATATGACTTGTATCGCCCATAACTCACTTGTGTTCTACTCGTGCATACATCTACGCATAAACCTGGCTTGGATGCCACTGTTGGGGAACGTAGTAATTTCAAAAAAAAAATCCTACGCACACACAGGATCATGGTGATGCATAGCAACGAGAGGGGAGAGTGTGTCTATGTACCCTCGTAGACCGAAAGCAGAAGCGTTAGCACAACGCGGTTGATGTAGTCGTACGTTTTCACGATCCGACCGATCCAAGTACCGAACGCACGGCACCTCCGAGTTCAGCACATGTTCAACTTGATGACGTCTCGCGAGCTCCGATCCAGCAAAGCTTCACCGGAGAGTTTCGTCACCACGATGGCGTGATGACGGTGATGATGATGCTACCGACGCAGGGCTTCGCCTAAGCACCGCTATGATATGATCGAGGTGGATTATGGTGGAGGGGGCACCGCACACGGCTGGGAGAGATCAACAGATCAACTTGTGTATCTAGAGGTGCCCCCCTGCCCCCGTATATAAAGGAGGAAGGGGGAGGCCGGCCTACCCCTGTAGGCGCACCAGGAGGAGTCCTCCTCCTCCTAGTAGGAGTAGGACTCCCCTCTTTCCTACTCTTACTAGGAGGGGGAAAGGAAGGGGGAGAGGGAGAAGGAAAGGGGGTCGTCGCCCCCCTCTCCTAGTCCAATTCGGACCAGAGGGGGAGGGGCGCGCGGCCTGCCCTAGGCCAGCCCTCTCTCTCTCTCTCTCTCCACTAAGGCCCATAAGGCCCACTATTTCTCCCGGGGGGTCCGGTAACCCTCCGGCACTCCGGTTTTCTCGGAAACTACCCGGAACACTTTCGGTTTTTGAATATAGTCGTCCAATATATCGATCTTTACGTCTCGACCATTGCGAGACTCCTCGTCATGTCCGTGATCATATCCGGGACTCCGAACTACCTTCGGTACATCCAAACACAAAAACTCATAATACCGATCGTCACCGAACTTTAAGCGTGCGGACCCTACGGGTTCGAGAACTATGTAGACATGACCGAGACACGTCTCCGGTCAATAATCAATGGCGGAACCTGGATGCTCATATTGGCTCCCACATATTCTACGATGATCTTTATCGATTAAATCGCATAATAGCATACGTTGTTCCCTTTGTCATCGGTATGTTACTTGCCCGAGATTCGATCGTCGTTATCTCAATACCTAGCTCAATCTCGTTACCGGCAAGTCTCTTTACTCGTTACGTAATGCATCATCCCACAACTAACTCATTAGTCACATTGCTTGCAAGGCTTATTGTGATGTGCATTACCGAGAGGGCCCAGAGATACCTCTCCGACAGTCGGAGTGACAAATCCTAATCTCTATCTATGCCAACTCAACAAGTACCATCGAAGACACCTGTAGAGCACCTTTATAGTCACCCAGTTATGTTGTGACGTTTGGTAGCACACAAAGTGTTCCTATGGTAATTGGGAGCTGCATAATCTCATAGTCATAGGAACATGTATAAGTCATGAAGAAAGCAATAGCAGTAAACTAAACGATCAAGTGCTAAGCTAACGGAATGGGTCAAGTAAATCACATCATTCTCCTAATGATGTGATCCCGTTAATCAAATGACAACTCATGTCTATGGTTAGGAAACTTAACCGTCTTTGATTAACAAGCTAGTCAAGTAGAGGCATACTAGTGACATTATGTTTGTCTATGTATTCACACATGTATTATGTTTCCGGTTAATACAATTCTAGCATGAATAATAAACATTTATCATGATATGAGGAAATAAATAATAACTTTATTATTGCCTCTGGGGCATATTTCCTTCATAAACACCACATGCAACCAAAATAAGTGATATGATATGGTCATCATCATCTTGTGCCTTTGATCTCCATCTCCAAAGCACCGTCATGATCACCATCGTCACCGGCTTGACACCTTGATCTCCATCGAAGCATCGTTGTCGTCTCGCCAACTATTGCTTCTACGACTATCTCTATCGCTTAGTGATAAAGTAAAGCATTACATGGCAATTGCATTTCATACAATATAGCGACAACCATATGGCTCCTGCCAGTTGCCGATAACTATTACAAAACATGATCATCTCATACAACAATCTATATATCATCACATCTTGACCATATCACATCACAGCAAGCCCTGCAAAAACAAGTTAGACGTCATCTACTTTCTTGTTGCAAATTTTACGTGGCTGCTACAGGCTTAGCAAGAACCGTTCTTACCTACGCATCAAAACCACAACGATTTTTCGTCAAGTGTGCTATTTTAACCTTCAACAAGGACCGGGTGTAGTCACACTCGATTCAACTAAAGCTGGAGAAACAGACACCCACTAGCCACCTGTGTGTGAAGCACCGCGGTAGAACCAGTCTCATGAACGCGGTCATGTAATGTCGGTTTGGGTCGCTTCATCCAACAATACCACCGAATCAAAGTATGACATGCTGGTAAGCAGTATGACTATTATCGCCCACAACTCTTTGTGTTCTACTCGTGCATATAACATCTACGCATAGACCTGGCTCTGATACCACTGTTGGGGAACGTAGTATTTCAAAAAAAATCCTACGATCACGCAGGATCTATCTAGGAGAAGCATAACAACGAGTGGGAGAGTGTGTCCATGTACCCTCGTAGACCGAAAGCGGAAGTGTTAGATAACGCGGTTGATGTAGTCGAACGTCTTCGTGATCCAAACGATCAAGTACCGAACGCACGGCACCTCTGTGATCTGCACACGTTCAGCTCGGTGACATCCCTCGAACTCTAGATCCAGCTGAGGTCGAAGGAGAGTTACGTCAGCACGACAGCATGGTGACGGTGATGATGAAGTTACTGATGCAGGGCTTCGCCTAAGCACTACGACAATATAACCGAGGTGGAAATCTGTGGAGGGGGGCACCGCACACGGCTAAGAAATCAAATTGTGTGTCTATGGGGCGCCCCTCCCCCGTATATAAAGGAGGGGAGGAGGGGGCCGGCCGGCCTCATGGGGCGCGCCCCAAGGGGGGAATCCTACTCCTGCTAGGAGTAGGTTCCCCCATTTCCTAGTCCAACTAGGGAGGAGAAGGAAGGGCAGAGGGAGAGAAGGAAAGGGGGGCCGACCCCCTTCCCAATTCGGATTGGGCTTGGGGGGCGCACCCCTCCACTTGGCCGCCTCCTCCTCTCTTCCACTATGGCCCATTAAGGCCCATTGACCCCCCGGGGGGTTCGGGTAACCCCCCGGTACTCCGATAAATACTCGATACACCTAGGAACCCTTGCGGTGTCCGAATATAGCCATCCAATATATCAATCTTTATGTCTCAATCATTTCGAGACTCCTCGTCATGTCCGCAACTACCTTCGGTACATCAAAACACATAAACTCATTATACCGATCGTCATCGAACGTTAAGCGTGCGGACCCTATGGGTTCGAGAACTATGTAGACATGACCGAGACTCATCTCCGGTCAATAACCAATAGCAGAACCTGGATGCTCATATTGGTTCCTACATATTCTACGAAGATCTTTATCGGTCAAACCGCATAACAACATACATTGTTCCCTTTGTCATCGATATGTTACTTGCCCGAGGTTCGATTGTCGGTATCATCATACCTAGTTCAATCTCGTTACCGGCAAGTCTCTTTACTCGTTCCATAGTGCATCATCCCGCAACTAACTCATTAGTCACATTGCTTGCAAGGCTTATAGTGATGTGCATTACCGAGAGGGCCCAGAGATACCTCTCCGACAATCGGAGTGACAAATCCTAATCTCGATCTATGCCAACTCAACAAATACCATCGGTGACACCTGTAGAGCATCTTTATAATCACCCAGTTACATTGTGACGTTTGATAGCACACTTAGTGTTCCTCCCGTATTCGGGAGTTGCATAATCTCATAGTCATAGGAACATGTATAAGTCATGAAGAAAGCAATAGCAACAAACTAAACGATCATAGTGCTAAGCTAACAGATGAGTTTTGTCCATCACATCATTCTCTAATGATGTGATCCCGTCCATCAAATGACAACACATGTCTATGGCTAGGAAACTTAACCATCTTTGATTAACGAGCTAGTCAAGTAGAGGCATACTAGGGACACTCTGTTTTGTCTATGTATTCACACATGTACTAAGTTTCCGATTAATACAATTCTAGCATTAATAATAAACATTTATCATGATATAAGGAAATATAAATAACAACTTTATTATTGCCTCTAGGGCATATTTCCTTCACCCACCATCGTAGGGAGACCTAGATATCGTTCGCTCAGAGCCTCCTCCGTTATTTCAAGCACATGTTTGAGCTCGTTTTTATCATCTTCCGGGCTGTCTTTGCCAAAAAAGATCGCTGATTTTTGAAGGTTTACTTTTTGGCCCAAAGCAGCTTCATGGTTGTGTAAGATGGAGCGTAGAGTCTCAAAATTTGCCCTTGAGCCCTCCCCAAAGACCACACTATCATCGGCAAACAGAAGATGGGTGACCATTGGTCCACTCCCTCCAAAAGACACCCCATTAATGTTCCCCTCACGCTGAGCCTCCTTCAGCAACGCAGAGAAGCCCTCCACACAAAACAAGAATAGGTATGGAGATAGGGGGTCCCCCTGGTGAAGCCCTCTGGTGGGATCAAAGTTCTCTGAGAGGCCCCCATTTAGTTTCACCGAGAATGTTGCTGATTTCACACACCTCATAACCATCTCTGTCCAGTGACTAGAGAAACCAAACTTCAGCAACATTTGTTCAAGGAACTCCCACTCAACTCTGCCACATGCCTTCATCATATCCAACTTGACCGCACAGATAGGTTTCCTCCTTTTCCTCTTCCTTATAGCATGCACACACTCATAGGCCACCAACACATTATCAGTTATGAGTCTGCCTGGCACAAACACACTCTGCTCCTCTGAGATCATGAAACGAAGAATAATCTTCAAGCGGTTGGCAAGTGCCTTTGCCGCAATCTTATACAACACATAACATAAGCTAATAGGGCGGAACTGCGATAATAATTCTGGTGACTTTACTTTCGGAATCATTACAATAATCGTGTCATTGAACCCGTTGGGGCAGCAGTTCCGGCCAGAAACTCACGAACCGCACCACAAACATCATTCTTAACCAGCGCCCAGTGGCGTTGGTAGAACATAGTCGGGAGGCCATCCGGGCCCGGCGCCTTAGTAGGCCCCATCTGGAATAGGGTTGTCTCAATCTCCTCATCCGTGAAAGTGGCACCAAGTTTTGCATTCATATCCTCGGTCACCGATTCTTGATATGTTGGAGCACTCTTTCACCATCCCGCGAGCCCTCAGATGCAAATAAGTGCGCATAGAACTGGGCGGCCATCCTCCTCATCCCCTCATCATCCGTACACTTAGATCCGTCCTCTCGCTGAAGCGCCTTGACTGTGTTCTTCCGTTTTCGGTGTGAAGCACGGTTTTGAAAGTACTTAGTATTTTGATCGCCCTCCTGCAACCAGTCCACACGCGAGCATTGTTTATAGTACACCTCCTCTCGTTCGTATAGTTCATGTAGCTGGTCCTCGATCTCCTTGATCTCCTATCTGTAACCCGTCCTCGCAGCTCGCTCCTTAGCCTCCACCAGCTGCGCGTTGAGGTGGCCAATTTGCTTCTTGATGGAACCAAAAACCCTTCGACTCCACTCCTGCATGGATTTTGTGGCGGCCCGCAAGCTGCTGCATGTTGTCGCTAGTCGCCCGCCTCTCTGATTGGCTGCATGTGCCTCCTCCCATGTAGCGGCCACCATGGTCTCGTACTGCTCATGCCGCGCCCACGCTGCCTCGTACATAAATGGCCGCTGCCCACGCGTGGATTTGTCCCCCGCCGTCTTTAGTGCTTTTATGATTAGTGCTTGGTGGTCCAATTCTTCCGCCATCACGTGTATCACTTCGGTTGCCGGGAAGAGCTGAGCAAAATCACCATTGCAGGTCGCCCGATCCAGCCGAACTTGAATGTTATCTGCACCATCTCTCTTGTTGTCCCACGTAAACGGGTACCCGGAGAAGCCGAGATCTGCCAGCCCGCAGTCGGTCAGGCAGTCCTTGAAAGCTTCCATCTGTCCTCTACTCTTTGGGTTACCACCTTGCTGCTCGTTCAGGCGAAGGGCCTCATTGAAATCACCCGCGCATAGCCATGGGAGGTTGTCCTGGGCACGAAGATAGCGTATTGCCTCCCACGTCTTCAATCTTTTGTCAATGCATGGCTCTCCATAGATTCCAGTGAACCTAAAGGAGGCTCCGTCACACACAATAGCCGCATCAATGTAATATTGGCACCACGGCTTAACTGTACCATCAACATCGTCCCTCCACCATAGTGCTAAACCTCCACTCTTGCCCTTGCAATCCACCGCTACCCCTTTGGTAAACCCCAAACTCCACTTGAGTCTATCCATCGCTCCGGATCTCTTCTTAGTTTCTGATAAGAACACCATCTGTAGGTTGTATGACCTAATCAGGTCCCGAAGCTCGCCAATTGCCGAGTCCAACCCCAAGCCTCGGCAGTTCCAGGCAAAGATAATCATTGCTCCTGGCGGCCCCGCTCCGTGGAAGGGTCCGTCGATACCTTGTCATTCTCTTCAATACGATAAAAACAGAGGAGGTCTTTTGTCTAGTGTCACGGACGAACAATTCATCCCCCTCTTGCCTGTCCCCATCCCCTTTTGGCACCCACATCTGTCGCGGCCGTCTTTTTCTCGAGTTAGGTGTGCCTTGGGGGCTATCTCCCCTCCTCCTTCTATCATCATAATCCTGCCGAGGCTTAAGGACATAGTAACCCCTCTTTCTCTCCTAAGTGTAGTGAGGGTGGTAACTATGCCTTTGCTCACCTCCTCTGCTCGTTGAACCCCTCTCCCATTGGCTCCTCGCCTCATATTGCTTGCGCTCGTACTCCCTCTGCCATTGTTGCGCCTTGAGCTGTTCTCTGAGATCCCTCTCTTTCTTCCTCTCTATTTCATGTCTCAGATCTCTTTCCTCCGGCCAGTCGCCCCTAAACTTCTCCTTGCTTGGGGAGATAACTATCCCTTTCTCTCGCCGGATGTGACCACCAGTGCGGGCATCCCCCGGACGATCAAACTCAGCATTCAGGTTGCGCTTCACTGGGGCATCCCTAGCACAAGCATGGCTGTCCTGCTCTTTGTTGTTGCCGTCAGATTGTGAGCTCATGAAACTACTAGTGCTAGCATTGTTATTCTTCACTCCTTTCACCTCATTCTTGGAGCCAGTGCTCCTCCCCGGTGAGGCTCTTAACCAGCCGCCCCATTGCGCTTCTTTGTCAATAGGAGGGACACATCGCCCGTTTTCATGCACCAACCACCCACACTCAAAGCAGAAGTGTGGGATCTTTTCATAGTGGAAGTCGTACCAAGTGCCCAGCTTATCTTCCTGTGAGTTTTTGAGGAAGAAACCCCGAACTAGAGGCTCAAAGAGCGGGATCCTTGCTCTGACTCGCAGCTGGTTCCCTCTAGCCATACCATCCTTGTCGACATCCACTTTAACAACTTCACCTAGCCAATTTCCCAGTGCTTTTCTGAATGCATCCGTTCTCTTGCCTGGTGGGAGATCCGCGATTTTGACCCACACATCTATCCTATCGAAGACCATCTCTGATGGCCGAACATTGCTCTCATACTCCTTCAAGGCCAGGACATTGAAATCATATTGCCATGGTCCATTATTCATTGCATGCCTCCAATCACCTTCGCTCCCAAAGTGAACAACGAAGATGTTGTCGCCCATGTCTCGGAACCGTGCCTCGTGGTGAAGACCCCAAGCCCTCTGCATCCTTTTCTCAAGCACTGTCTTGTTCAGTGGTCTCGGAGAGAACGCCTTCCCCACCGCCGACCACTTCATGTTCTTGGGCAAGATCTGATCTGGTTCCTCGAAGACGAAACCCTCCACCTCTTTATCCAGCAACACCATCCCTCCCATCCTAGCTGAGAGGCTCGCGGTAGGATCCGGCGTCTTGCACGTGATCGGGGATCTTGAAGAGCCCCTACTCGTTGTTTTCCCCGGGGTCGCTGTCACCGCCGGGGTTGCCTTCGTCGCCGGGATCTCCGCCGAGTACACCTTCGCCTTCTCGCCATGGGACCGCTCTGTGGTGGAGAGAGGCTACACCAGTCCGCGTCGAGGAAGACACAGTCGCCGCCCCAGACACCACAGTATACTCACCACCCCCGTCGCCAAAACCCTAACCCTAGCGCCATCAGGAGATCGCCTCGCAATCGCCTTCCAGATGTCCCTTAGCGTTTCGTACGTGGTGGACCCTAACAGGCCACGCTCATTTTCGATGATCATGTTGTGCATGATCACACAAGCGTGCATGATGTACCAAATCATCTTTTGATCCCAAAATCTAGCCGGTCCTCTCACAATGGCAAATTAGGCTTGCAAAATCCCAAAAACTCTCTCCACATCTTTCCTAGCCGCCACCTGAGCATTGTGGAAATCTAGATTTTTCTTACCTTCCGGTTTTTTCAACGACTTCACAAATGTTTGCCACTTTGGGTAGACGCCATCCGCAAGATAGTAACCGTAGTTGTATGTATGGCCATTTTCTACAAACTGTACCGGTGGTAGTTCACCATTTGCAATCTTATTTATGAATCATGAGTGGTGACCGATTAACAACGTTGATGTCATTCAAAGATCCATGCATTCCAAAAAAGCATGCCAAATCCAAGTCTCTTGATCGGTCACCGCTTCGAGGATTATAGTGGAACCCTTTTTTTGGCCGTGGAATTGCCCATGACATGCCTTAGGACAGTTCTTCCAACTCCAATGCATGCAATCTATTGAGCCAAGCATACCTGGGAACCCGCGAGCTTTGTTCATCTCCAAAAGCCTTGTGGCGTCTTCAACATTGGGGATCTCAAATACTCCTGGCCAAACACTTGCACAATTCCGACTGTGAAGCGCTTGACACACATGATGGGTTGACTCTCGCCCATGGCCAAGTGGTCATCAACTAGATCAGCCGGAATACCGTATGCCAACATACGCAAAGCGGCTGTCACCTTCTGAAAGGTGCTATGCCCGAGCTCTCCGGCGATATTCCTCCTTTGCTGAAAAAACCGATCATGGCTCGCAAGTTTCTTTACAATGCGCCTGAACAACTCGGTGCTCATCCTAAACCGGCGCCGGAAGTACAACTCGGGGTACACGGGATTATCCACAAAATGGTGCCTCATCAATCTGTTGTCGGCATCGATCTTATCCCTCCAAATTTTTTGCCGACTCATAACCGAACCACCGTGCTTCGGTTCTTTATTGATGTGCATAGCTAGGATCATTGCAAGATCCTCCTCCTCTTTAATATCAAATTCTTCTTCGGAAGAATCATATGACGAACTCATCTACAATGTTGAATTAAACTAGTCCATAAAAACTACAAACAACATGCACCAAATTCATGTAAAAAAATGTGAAGTTGAAGCAATACATACCTTCCAAGCGTTTTGTCGAACACCTTGTGGGCGCCGAGCGGGAGTGGGCGGCCGGACGTTGTTCGCCGGAGGAATGGTGCGCACGAGGGGCGGCGGCGACTAGAGAGAGACGGATGAAGCAGCGGCAGCGCGGGGATAGGCCGGGGAAGCGCCGGAATGGTCGCTGGAATGGTCGCCAAAACAAATGGGTGGTGCGGGCGGCGGTGTCAGCGTCTGGATTGGGGTAGGTGAAAGTCGCGAGCGGGCGCTCGAGTGTGCAGCGCGCGGGAGCGGGCATAGCAAATAAACAGCGCCCGCGCGCTGAACGACTTATGCCGCGCGCGCGATTTTTGTGCCTCCGCTTGGAGCTCCCGGAGCGGTTGCGCGCGTAAAAAACCTTAATTTTTCAGCAGGACGCTTATATAGCGCGGCTGTTGAAGATGCTCTTACAGTGCAAGAAGATTTGCAGATATCCCAATAAACAGTCTGGAGAGATCAATGGTGTGGTGACCATGGTCCCGGGTAACATTTTTACATTAGATACTGGAACTGATGTCGCTATGTGTTGATTGAACAGGAAGTGGAGGCTGCCGGTGGTGTCAGTCAGTTGACGACAGCCATGCTGACCTGCTCCTGCCTACTGTTTCCTTCTAGTACGACCGAGAGTCAATATGAAGTCAGCGGAAACCATACATGTAGGCATGGAAAAGTCCAGGGCTATTCTAATTTTGAGAAAATCTTTCTGTGGTCGATAAGGAAATCACATTCTCACGCCTCGGGTAAAAGCGATCTCGGTAATTTCTATCAGAGAGAGGGACAAGGGAGCAACACAAACCGAGATGAGATTGAGTTAAACGATGACATGTTCTGTTTGGGTCGCCGGCCGTGTTTAGCAGCTGAGTTAAGGCAGTGCCGCTGTTGCATTCAACTTGCAAGAAATTACGCTGACTAGTAGCACCACATAGTGTGTTACCTGTCATGCAGGGCGGTGACAAAGAATTGACAGTCGAAAGCACCCTTCCTTCAAAGCTGGAATCGAGCCCGGCCGGGCCAACCGTAGTCTCGTCTCATCCAGGACAATTATTTGATTGATTGCTACAGTTACCTCGGAAGAAAATTCCCCCGGTCGCAGTAGAGTTCCTCTGATCCCCGAAGTTGAGACAGCTTGTTCATATTTTTCCTGCCTCCGACCTACTCCGCCGCAGGTCAAAGACTGCCAGGCGTGCACCACTCGGAAAGTTGAAATTCATGGCGCATGATCACGCGCGTCGGACACAGAGTTTTACAAGTCACAATCTCTTCATCTCAACTGGTCGTGGGTCTTGACAAAGTTGGATCGACATCATTACTTGTTAATGATGAGAAAAGAGCATAGAATAGTTTTTATGTACTGCATTATGGGCAACTACAAATACAAATAAATAATCACGGCCACACGACACACTCCACACGTACGGTGTTTTTCAACTAGGAGATCTCTACGGTGGCACCCTACGCATGCAGCAATGTAATTTGCCATTTGCCCGAAACCGTGTCGCTCCTCAACTCTGGCCGCCGGTTTCAGCTTTCAACCAACGAATGCTCCTACAAGCTAGGTAGCTCGAGCAGCTTAATACCAGTTATCACACGCACGTACGTAAGATGCTACGAAAAAGGCGCGAGCCTGGTAACAGACCGTGGCAAGGTTTTGAGCAGTTTCTTGGAAATTAGCTAGCTAGGGTGGGACTCCGGATAAACATTGAAAATTTAGGCCAAGTTCATGACGGAATTCAAATGTTTTGACCGTATCAGTTGACAGGTACGTATCGGAGACGACCCAAGCACACACATTGTCGACGACAAACCAAATTAAGCTTCTGCCTAAATTAAGTACGCACAATCCCCGTTGAACGCTAGGTCAAACTAGAGCCCCGCCAAGTGCCTTGGCCCCCTAGGCGTTTCCCTGGTAAAAGTAAACCACATTTCCACGTATGCAAACATATATGGAGCTCCTTAATTATATACACATATGAATTTGTACTCCTACAAAAAAAGTGGGTCTGTTACAAGAAAAATAGAAATGCATTTTTGGTCTCAAGCAACACAGGTGCATTTGTACAAATCAAAACATGTGGGCGAGTCATGGATATATGCATGTATTTGTTCCCGTGCATGCTCTGGTCAAGACGGACGACACGCTCGTGCCTTCGACGTTTTTTCGCGCGCGCGCAGTTTGTTACCCCTCCGTGCGCGCGCGCACGCACGCACGAACGCACCGCCGCGGTAGGAAGATTGGAACGCACCGCGCGCGCTCGCCAGCCCTGCGTGCCGCGCGCATTGACTTTTCATGAAACGGGACGCGCGAAAGCCTAGTCGCCGCACGTAACCGGCATGCAACTTCCTGCCTAGTCTCCACGCCTCGCTAGCTCCATCGACCGCCTCGTCTCCCCTGCGTTATATATAGGCGCCGCCCGTTCATTCCAAGCTACTACCACCTCGTTGAAGAATTGCATCTCGACGACATTGCCAGAACCCAGCGTCGTGCAGCCCCCCTACAAGCTTGTTGCAAAGGGAGAAGAGACAGAAGAAGAAGGAAGCCAAGGTTGACGAGGTCGATGGCCGTCGCGAGGAGGACGATGAGGCTCGCCCTGCCGGTGATCATGGCGGCGTTCCTACTTCTGGCGGTGCTCGGCGAGGCGCGGCCGCTGGGCGGCGCCGACTGGGCGGCCGCCGGAGGGACCGCGCTGCCGGGCGCGTCGACCATGGCCCAGGCGCTCCGGCGGCTGTTCACGCAGCGGCTGGACGGGCCGGGCGCCTCCTGCACCACCAACAGCCCGAACAACCGCTGCCCGCCGTAGAGGTCGACGCCGGCGGCGCGACTCGGCCGTCCTCCACGACCAACCCCTGCTCTCTCGGGTTCAAACTTGTTTTTCACGGACCAACCCGGGCGGCGGTGGCGGGCTCACAGTGTTCGCATGTTCTTTTTCCCTAGCTAGGTAGGCCGGCCGACTAGCCGCCGGCGACCGACAAGGTTGGATTGATTGAATTCGTTGGTTGGTTTCTTGGAGATTTTTTTGTTGCCCGCGCGTGCTTTTCGCCGGGTGTTGATTTGTACAGAAGAAAAGATACTCGTATACTACTCCTGGTAGGATCTGTTCGTTTGAATAAAACATAGGCAACCTGCGAAAGTGTACCAGCAACACATGTATATACCTTTCTCAGTAAAGTGTTATATTTTGTGATCCATTGTCAAATCTTGACAAAGCACAGTTATGCACTCTAACTCAAAAGAAAAAGGCAGTTTTATGTGCTCCGAATTTGGTTTGAGAATAGACAAAAACGTGTCAGCTGTTTACGCATGCCTGGAAGTGTTTTTTTTTTAGCGAGAGCTTCATTGCACTTGCGTGGAAGTGGAAGCAGACATTCGCGTGCGTCACTCATGGCCTCATGTGGCCAAAAGGCAGACCTTTTCATGACGCCACGTGTACGCCTACGGTGGTCTCAACCGTTTCTTGGAAGTAGTTGGGCACCTCGGCTCCATTTTGTCCTTGTCTCTCGGCTTGTTTGGCTGGCGGCGAACAGAAGTCGCAGGCGGTGCTCACCTGGGGCAGTTCGATCTCCCGCTGGACGCCAACATGGCCTCAGTTCCACGATAGCAGCTGCCGGCCTCACCGCAGCCATCAATTCTCATCTTTTTGTCGGCGGCCGGTTTTTCAACTTAGAGCGTCTATAGCCGGACTCTTCAAACTCCCTCTATAATGATAAAGAACAAAACGAATGAACAGTAATAATCTCTCAATTACTGATGATGATGTCCTTACAAAATTTATATCCCCCGAAGGGATACATCTGGAACGACGTGTTCCTTACAACAGGCAGGAGAGGGGGACGCGACGGTTAGCACGTACTGACCGCACGTTTGTTACAAAAGGAGATTATCCAATTAATTAAACATAATTAATTCCTAACATTCCCCCTAATCTCCTCATTGACTATATAGAATCATCATCTTGAAAAATGCTCCTCCAAAAACCCTGTGGGAAAAATATAAAGAGATATACATAATATGCCACCAAAAACTCCTTTCAAAAACCCAGTGGGAAAACAAGGAGAAAACGACATATTATAATGTTTGTATTATTATTGCCTTATTAAAAACCTTTCATGAGAAACCATTCAGCAAAAACTCATAAAGGAAAAGAGTGCAATACAGAAGATCCGAAAATCTCGAACAGGTTAGCGTTCAGAAGTGCACTCCCCCTGAACTTTGCAAATAACACAGTCATCTCATACCAATTCCATTAACATATTTCTGGAATGGAGAACTTGGTAAAGACTTTGTGAACATATCACAGATCACATATGACTTTGCTTTCAAAATATTTATCTTCCCACTTTTCAACTCACGAGGAAGAAAATACTTTCAGAGTAATATACTTTGCAATATTGCTCTTTATAACCTGTCTGCATCTATGTAATACAAACAACATTATCTTCATGGATAATGGTGGGTGAGTCCTATCAATCAAACCCGCCCTTTCAACAAAGTTCATCATTCTGTGAAGCCAAACAGATTCTGTTGAGGATATAGACCTTAGAGTCACCCGCCAGGAGGGGCCGGGTTACTCGTAGGGTCGACGCCAGAAGCCCGGAGCCAAGTTTCAGATGATGGGCCAGAGATGGGCTGAGACCCGGATATGACTTAAAGCCTGTAGTTACAATCATTGTTATAGTAGACTTGTAGTGTAAGGCAAGTATTGTTTAGAGTCCGAGCCGGACGCTCTTATGAGCCGGTCGGGACTCTAAGGGTTGCTGGGCGTCAGCCTCCCTATATAAAGGGAGGACCCGGCCGCGGTTTAAGGGCGACAACAATCTAATCGAGAGCCGGGCATAGCTGTTAGCTCCCTGGCGATCGTAACCCCAGACAATAACATCACAAACTGGACGTAGGCTTTTACCTTCACCGTAAGGGGCCGAACCAGTATAAACCCTCGCGTTCCTTGTCCCACATAACCCCTTCAAGCTTCCTAGCTGCGATGGCTCCACGAATAAGTCCTAGCTCGAGGACATCTGCCGTGACAATTCCACGACAGTTGGCGCCCACCGTGGGGCCGGCGCACGGTGGATTTGAGTTCTTGAAGGGCAGCTTCGAAGGGCTCAAGGGATACGCTGTGGGCCGGATGACCAAGAGTCGTCGCGGCAAGCTCTATATCGATGATGAAGGCTGGGGCCCCGACGCCGGCTCAATTGAGTACGGATACCGGGTCCCCTTTGGCGGAATTCATGTCTTCATTGGCAAGATCGGTAAGCCGGGCCCCGAGCCGGACCTCTGCGCCGGTCTCGTCGAAACAGCTCAGCGCGCACGACCCGCCCGGGCCCGGCCTGCCTTAAGGCGCGCCTTTGTGGGATGCATCCATGGAGGGCCCTCTGATCCATCCGGGTCCGGTGATGAGGCGGCCACCGGCTCTGACGGCGAGTCGGCCACTGATGAATCAAACTCGTTGTACCAACTGCGAGAGGGTAGGCTCATGGGTTGTTCCGATGGCGACAGTATTCCGGACCTTTTTGAGCCGCTGAGTCAGGTTGGAGTTTTTATGGCCGGTGCGCAGCCTGTTCAGAACCCCGCTGCCGGATCGGGAAACCCGGTGCCTTCCCCGGCTCAGGTACTGATGGACCTCACGGACAAGTTGACGGCCCTGCTAACCACCACGGTCGACCCGGCGGACCAAACCCAGCATGATGCAGAGGTGGCGCAGTTAAAGTTAGATCTGATAAAAGCTAAAGAGGATCTTGCAGCGGAAGGGATCAGGCTGGCTGCGGAACGGGCGGCCCTTGATACCCAGACTCAGCTAATTCAGGCGCAGTCCTTCCAGCTCACGATGGATCGGAACGCGGCCAACGAAGTCATGAGGAGGAGGCATCAGAAGGCCCAGTCTCGACTCCCGCCAGTCTACGATCCACGCAATCTCTTCAATACGCCGGGTGCAGGGTCTAGCGACCCGCCGGGGATCGTTGCGCCCGGGTCCGGACCCCTTATTCAGCCACGAGTGATGGGGCCTCCCCAGGTGCCCCCTGCCCCGCCTCAGTATGTGCCAATACCGCCGGGGCATTATGATAACCCGCTGGAGAACATGGTGGCTGCGGCAGCGCGACTGGCGGCTCTCCCCGTTGACGGCGACTCTCCGGCGGCCGTCGAAACCCGCCGGGTCAGGGAACTCCTGCAGACAGCGCTGGCACAGCAAGAAGCGTACTCCTACAGCCGGGATAGGATCCACTCGACCCCTCGTCCGGGTCAGAGCCCGAGTTACAGCCGACACATGGTCTCAGCAACCGGCTCAAGTAATGTCTGGCGCCATGACCCGCCCCCTGGCCATGGCCCGACGCACAACGGAGCCTTTTACACAGCAGACCAGGACAAAGCATGCCAAGAGGCGGAGCAGGTGCCTCAATTGACAGCTTACCAGACCCCCCCGGCCTACCCGACGACCTCTGTTGATGTGGGTATCCCTACCAGGACTGGGGGTGTCCCTTGTTTGGTGCCAGCTATTCGTAATGAACGTCTACCCAAGGACTTCAAAGGCCCTAGGAAGGTGCCTAACTACACAGCAGACTTACAGCCCGCAGCCTGGGTCGAGAGTTACGAGATGGCCATGGAGCTCCTGGAGGTCAGTGAGGCGGCCATGGCTAAGTACTTCACCATGATGCTGGATGGGACTACCCATACTTGGTTGAAAGGGCTACCACCAAATTCCATTGGGTCTTGGGCGGAGCTGAAAGCCCGTTTCATCCAAAATTTCAAAGATACCTGCAGGCAGTCTATGTCAATTGTGGATTTGACTAACTGTAAGCAGCAGGAGGGTGAGTCCACGACCCACTGGGTTCGCCGGGTCAAGGAAATCATACATTCGTCAGACAAGATGGATGCCGGCTCTGCAGTCTTAATGTTGGAACAGAACTGTCGCTTTGTGCCCCTTAAGATGAAGCTTGGATGGCTCAAGCGCGACTGCACCGATATGGGTACCCTGATGGCGGCTCTTGTCAAGTACGCCGATTCCGATGGTACCAAGGATCCCCCTTCAGACGACGAAAGGGCAGGGAAGGGAAAGAAGAACGGCAACGGCAAGGGTCCCCAGTTTAACCCGGGGAACCAAGGAGGAGGCAAGCGTAAGGCTGATGGCAGCCTGGAGTTTGTAGCCAACACCAACTCTCAAGGTAATAACCAGCGACGCAAGGGGAGGCCCCCTCCCCGAGGCGGCGGGTCAGGACCTTCCCTGGAGCAGCTGTTGAATGAACCTTGTCCGAGGCACGGCTCTAGAGAGAAGCCAGCAACTCATCTGTGGAAGGATTGTGCTATCATGAAGGCTTTTAAAAATTACAATGGTCCGGGTGGCGGCTCAGGTGCCAGCGGCTTTCATGGCCCTGGGGGCGGCTCAAATTCCGGTCCTCAGAACGGTCAAGGGGGCTTTAATCAGCAGTCTGGCCAGGGTCACCAACAGCAGCAGGGGGGTTACCAGACCAATCCAAAGCAGCTAAGCGGTGGACAATATCATGTATTTACCACTAGTCTGTGCAAACGAGATCAGAAGATTCACAAGAGGGCTGTGAATGCTGTTGAACCGGCAGTCCCACGCTACTTACGTTGGTCTGAGCAGCCTATAATATGGAGTAGGGAGGATCATCCTCCTCGGGTGGATAACCCGGGCCACCTAGCCTTGGTGGTAGCTCCTCAGGTGGGAGGATATAAGTTCACAAAAGTACTCATGGACGGAGGCAGTAGCATTAACATCCTTTATTATGAGACTTTTCGCCGTATGGGGTTAGTTGATAAGAACCTCAGCCAGTCAAACACTATCTTCCATGGGGTAGTGCCTGGTAAGTCGGCTTACCCAGTTGGCAAGATCGAATTGGAAGTGGCTTTCGGTGATGACAATAATTACAGAGTGGAGAAGTTGACCTTCGAGGTGGTTAAAATAAGAAGTCCATACCATGCCATATTCGGACGGCCAGCTTACGCCAAGTTCATGGCACGGCCGTGTTATGTGTACTTACAGCTCAAGATGCCGGGTCCCAATGGGACCATTACGGTTTACGGCAGCCGGAAGGTGGCTCTGGAGTGTGAGGAAGGTGATGCGGCTTATGCAGAGTCTGTTTGTGCTACAGAAGAGTTAAAGTTTTATAAGGACAATGTCGACCCGACAGACATGACCTCTCTGAAGAAGCCAACTACGGAGGCTGAGCCGGCGATGAAATTCAAATCGGCTGATGAAACTAAGCTTGTTGATTTTGTTCCAGGAAATTCATCTCAGCAGTTTAGCATCAGTGCCAATCTGGATCCAAAATAGGAAGGCGCGCTCATCGAGTTCATCCGTGAGAATAGGGACATCTTTGCGTGGAAACCTTCTGACATGCCAGGTGTACCTAGAGAACTCGCTGAGCACACTCTCAATGTTGATCCGAAATTTAAGCCGGTCCGATAGTTCCTCCGGCGGTTTAATGAAGAGAGGCGAAAGGCTATTGGTGAAGAAGTGGCCCGGCTCTTAGCGGCCGGGTTCATTGTTGAGGTTTTTCACCCAGAATGGTTGGCTAACCCGGTGCTCGTACTCAAGAAGAACGACACCTGGCGAATGTGTGTGGACTATACGGATTTGAACAAGGCGTGCCCGGCTGATCCTTTTGCTCTCCCCCGTATTGATCAAATCATTGATGCTACGGCAGGCTGTGCACGTTTAAGTTTCTTGGACGCTTATTCCGGATATCATCAGATTAAGATGGCAGTTAAGGACCAGGAGAAGACGGCGTTCATTACTCCCTTTGGAGCCTTCTGTTATGTGTCTATGCCTTTTGGACTCAAGTGTGCACAGGCGACTTACCAGCGTTGTGTACAGAATTGTCTTCATAAACAGATCGGGCGCAATGTTCATGCATATGTGGATGATATTGTGGTTAAGTCCATCAAAGAGGAAACCCTGATAGATGATTTAAGAGAAACCTTTGATAATCTCCGGGTCTATAAGATGATGCTAAACCCGGCCAAGTGTGTCTTTGGTGTTCCTGCAGGCAAGCTCTTGGGTTTCTTGGTTTCTGACAGAGGAATTGAGGCTAACCCGGAGAAGATCAAGGCCGTCACCTCCCTGGCTAAACCGGCGTGTATAAACGATGTTCAGCGCTTGGCGGGTCGCATCGCTGCCTTAAGCCGGTTCATAAGCCGCTTGGGTGAGAAGGCTATGCCTTTATATCAGTTGATGAAGAAAACTGATAACTTTGTCTGGAATGATGCAGCTAATGCCGCCTTTGAGGATTTAAAAAAGCAACTGGCAGAGCCCCCCGTCCTTGCTGCTCCGGTTGATAAGGAGCCCCTGCTATTGTATGTGGCGGCAAACACACGAGCCGTCAGTGTGGCTATAGTGGTGGAGCGTAAGGAGACGGGTAAGGAGCATCCGGTTCAGCGGCCGGTTTATTATGTCAGTGAGGTGCTTATTGAGTCCAAGCAGCGGTACCCGCATTGGCAGAAGCTCGTATATGGTGTGTTCATGGCAAGCCGGAAACTCAAACATTATTTTCAGGGTCATCCCATCACCGTGGTCAGCTCTGCCCCTCTCGGGGATATTATCCAGAACAGAGAGGCTACAGGGAGAATTGCTAAGTGGGCTATAGAGCTTGGACCGCATGACCTCAAATATGTGCCACGCACTACTGTCAAATCTCAGGCTTTGGTGAACTTCATCAACGATTGGACAGAGTCACAAGTGCCCGAGCAGAAGCCGGATAATACGTACTGGACTATTCATTTTGACGGGTCCAGGCAGTTGGAAGGCTCGGGGGCTGGCGTTGTGTTGGCTTCCCCTAGGGGTGACAAGTTCCAGTATGTGCTACAATTGATGTTTCCTTGCACTAACAATGCGGCTGAGTACGAGGCTTTACTCCACGGTCTTCGAGTGGCCAAGGAGATGAGCTTAAGCCGGGTAAGGTGTTTTGGGGACTCAGATTTGGTGGCTCAGCAAGTATCAGGCACCTGGGATTCTAAGGATCCTCTCATGGCGGCTTATCGCCGCGAGGTTGATGCCGTTGCTGGGCACTTTCAGGGATATCAAGTGGAGCACATTGATCGCAGGAAGAACGAGGCGGCTGATGCTTTAAGCCGGCTAGGCTCTCAGCGCAAGCCGGTGCCGCCGAACACTTTCCTGGATGTCCTGTATAACCCTTCGGTTAAGTTGCCTACCGAGGAGGACTTGGCTATCCCTGACCCGGAGGCACGGCTGGTGGCGGCTTTGCACGTCATACCAGACTGGACAATGCCATATCTGGCTTATATAACCCGGGGAGAGTTGCCTGAAGATGAAACGTTGGCCAGGCAGATAACCCGGTGGGCCAAGTCAATGATTGTTATCAACGGTGAGTTGCATCATCGCAGTGTTTTCGGGGCTTTTCAGCGTTGTATCTCTCCTAAGGAAGGTCAAGAGATCTTGCGCGAGATCCATGAAGGGGATTGTGGCCATCATGCCGGTTCAAAATCTCTTGTGGCCAAGGCTCTCCGACATGGTTTTTATTGGCTGACGGCTCACGCTGATGCAGAGGACTTGGTCAGTAAATGTGATGGCTGCCAAAGGTTCTCACGACGGGCTCATGTGCCGGCTCAGGAGTTGAGGATGATCCCAATCACTTGGCCCTTTGCGGTCTGGGGGCTTGATATGGTTGGGCCCTTTAAACGGTCCAAGGATAAGAAAACCCACCTCTTGGTGGCGATTGACAAATTCACAAAGTGGGTGGAGGCCGAGCCAGTTAGCAAGTGCGATGCAGCCACGGCGGTTCAATTTATGAAAAAGGTGATTTTCCGCTTCGGCTTCCCACACAGCATCATAACTGACAATGGCACCAATCTGTCCAAAGGCGCTATGGAAGAGTTTTGTCAACGAGAGCATATCCGACTTGATGTTTCCTCAGTGGCTCATCCCCAATCCAATGGTCAAGCTGAGAGAGCTAACCAGGAGATTCTGAAGGGCATTAAGCTCCGGCTTTTGGTCCCTTTGCAACGGACGCCGGGATGTTGGGTGGAGGAGTTGCCCTCCGTCTTATGGAGCATCAACACTACTCCTAACAGGTCTACAGGCTTCACGCCTTTCTTCATGGTTTATGAAGCAGAAGCAGTTCTCCCCAGCGACATCCGTCACGATTCACCTCGTGTGGCGGCTTATGTTGAGACGGATAATGAACATGCGCGCCAAGATGCTCTGGACTTGTTGCACGAACAGCGTGATGTGGCAGCAGCCCGTTCAGCGATTTACCAATAGGACCTGCGCCGTTATCATAGCCGCCGGGTCAAGTCCCGGGTCTTCCAGGAAGGCGACCTTGTGCTCCGGCTCATCCAGGATCAAACAGATGCACACAAGTTATCCCCACCTTGGGAAGGGCCTTTTGTGGTCAGTAAGAACTTGCACAACGGGTCGTATTACCTCATTGACATTCGGGAGCATAAAGATTCACGTAAGTCTGAGGAAGAGACCCGTCGGCCGTGGAACATAGCCCAGCTTCGGCCTTACTACACTTGAGCTACCGGCTCTTGTGGTGTACATACTTATTTAAGTCATGTGTATTATGATAAGCGATAAAGCAGGACCTCTGTCCTTTTTTCTCCTCCAATTATGTATGTCATTTTTTACATGCTAAATGGAAGGGAGGGTCCGGCTTATGATCGCATTCGAGTCGAGCCGTCAGCAGTAAGGTCACTTGGGGGCTTCCTGTTCAAACATGGGTCGTATTCGAACCAAAGAGAACATAGCTGTCGATACCCATTTGACTGGCAACGTGCCGAGCTCATTGGGAGGTAGCCTTTGGTCATATTTGAATCATAGTGTATCCCCTCTGAGAACCGACATGGATCGCATTCGAATCAGCGTCGTTAAACAATTTTCAGAATCACTTGGGGGCTTCCTGTTCAAACATGGGTCGTATTCGAACCAAAGAGAACACAGCTGTCGATACCCTCTTGATTGGCATCGCCACACCCACTGGGGGCTATATGATCGCATACGGGTCTTAGCTTAAACCCTTTGGACTGAGTTTCTGGTCGTATTCGAACCAGAAGCCCCTAAGTTTTTATATTTTATCATAAGTCTACTCTGATCATGTTAAAGTATGTGCTGCCGGCTCTCACTTGCCGGCTTCATTTTGGTTTATCTTGTTAGTTGAACATCAGGGATGTTATCAAGACAAGTAAATTCGAGTTAAGGTACCAATCAAGCTATCCGGGTTATTTAAACCGGAAATATGTTACAGGCTGTTAAAAGTGTTATCACGGCTATGCTCAGATTATAGTTAACAACCAGTCTTTTTTGGGTTCGTTTGCCGGGTTATACATTTTAGACACCTGATTCTCAGGACGGTAAGCCGCCTCGAGACTTGTGATTTATCTTTCTATGTAGACATTGGAAGATATTTTTCACGGTGGAGAGGGACAAAGGGATAATTATAACCCGGAGGAACACCAGAAGAATAACTTCAAGAGGTTTCAGCATTCATTACGTGCACGATGGCACGGCAGAGATAAATTGTTGCACCTATTCTATTACAAAAAATTTATAAGGTTTCAAGGGTGGAGCATTGCTCGGTGAACCGCCAGCTACTTTATGACGCCTGCTGAGTTGAAGTCCCCGGCTCGTCCTCTGCTCCGCCTGATCCCAAGACTTCGAAGGTGGACGACTTCCAGTCGATGCCGCTGAGAGCTTCGAACTGGGCTTCTTCGTCGATTAACCCGGCCGGGTCAATCTCCGGGGCGAAGGTGTGCTGGCGAGCCTGAGGGATCAGGTTGAGGGCTTCATAGCGTGGGGTTGGAATCCTTCGATTCTCCGCGTCAAACCCCGGCTGATACTTGGTCAAGTCGGTGTCGTTCCCGATGAGGGTAGCCACTGGGCGTACAGCCTTCACACATGCTGCGAAGTCCTTTTGGTCGAAGGCTGAGCCGTCTTCTTTCAGGCTGGGGTAACCCAGGGCGATATCTGCCGGGTCTAGCTCTGGCAAGAATGCCTTAGCCCGGCTCAGCGCGGCGATTGCTCCGGCTCTCGCGGATGCCCGTCGTAGCTCCTGGATCCGCTGTGGCAGAACTGCGAGCCGGCGCAGGACTTCGGCCAGGTGTGTTGGCACCTCATTCGACAAGGCCACCACCGCTAGAGCCCGCTGTGACCCGGTGTAGAGCTGCTCTACCAGGGTGTACACAGCCTTTAGTTTGGTGACCACGCTCTGGTTCAGGTTGGCGCTTCTAGAGCCTGTTTAATAAAGATTAGGTAAGTCGGCGATAAGGATGAATCATAACATATACAGACTTGATGAAGGCCGGCGAGGCGACTTACCGAAGATGGCAGCCACCATTTGGGAAACCTGGCGCTTTAGGCTGGAGAGTTCAGCGGTCTTCTCGGTGAGGGCCTTCTCCGCCTGTTCGGCCCGGGTCACCAGTGCGTTTTTCTCCTCCGCCCAGGACTTTCGCTCAGCATCGAATTCAGTCTTCAGCTTTTCTTGAGCGGCGATGCTGGAGACAAACTTGGCGTTTGCCTTCCAGGTCTCCATTTCTTGTGTCTTCAGCCGGCTTTTGAGATCCGCCAGGTCCGACTCTAATTTTTGCCCACAGCCTGCATATATTTCCGGGTTGTTAACAGGCGTTCTATAAAGTCCCAAGCGTTTTCCAAGCAAAGACACTTGGCACTTGGGGGCTAATGCATATTGAACGTATCTATCTATGTACTGCCGGTTCAGTTAAGTAAGCCGGAATCTAAGTCTACAGCATATTCAAGTATAAAGTGCAGACTTGGGGGCTAGCATGACAAGGATCATTGTGCAGAAAATAAGAGGACAGCAGAAGGTTACCTCAGATTTTTGTTGGATCTGGTTGACCATGGCAATTTCGGTGTCCCGGCTCTTGTGAACTTGGCTGATGTAGCCAGAGACAAGCTCTCCAATGCTCAAGTTCGTGTAGTTGGAGAGATCCAGATTCACCCGGTGGGGCTGCAGTAGCTCCCCCTTCGCAGAGCATTTGGCCAGCGCGGTCGGTCTCCCCGGCTCAACATACTCCGTCCGGGTAATTACCACGTCCGGGTCATCAGTGGAAGGGGCGGAGCCGGAGGCCTCCGGGTTAACCGACGCTTCGGTTGTGGTCTTGGCAGTGGAGGCAGGCGCTTCAGGTGCCGTGTCCATAAGACTGGTGGCTTCGGGGGCGGCGGCAGCTAGCGGCTCTTGAGCCGTCGTCTCCGGCTCAGGCAAGTCGGGTACTCCGGCTGACCTGGTCTTTTTTGCTCTTTTGGTAAGCTTTGCCTGGGCACTGAAAAGACAGAAGGGTTAGGCATACAAAGAGTAAAATACAGGAGGGTAATGTAAGGAGATTGTTATTACCCGGGGGCAGTTTTGAAAGCCGGCAGACTTGACTGCATGGAGTCACCCGAAGAGGGGGAGGTCTCCTGGTAATTAGAGTCAGAAGAGTTGAGTGGCTGACGGGTGACACCCGCCAACGGATGGAAAGGGTACAGGTGAGAAAAAACCTCAGTACGATGCTTCCTTGTTGCGTCGGGTAACCCGGCGGAGAGATCGGTGTCCTTGCGGGCCCGGGTGTGACGACGGCTTTCGTGAACCTGCTGCTTCAAAAGAAATTGAGGGTCTTGATGAGCTAATGGATGAGAAAAGCTTACTTTCCTGGTTATTCTTCGGACTTTCAGCTGTGGCAAAGGCTCCGAGTCGGAGGAAAGTAATGTTACCTCTTCAATCACCGGGTTACTGGCGCCGGTGTCATCCTGTCAATAAGCAAAATGTTGATAAGGTGGACAGCAGCAAGCAAGAAATATGGCAAGAGTTTAAAGGTTTAAAGGTTACCTCTGACTCGGAACTGTCGTCTAATTGCAGCAGCTCCGAAGCGGTGGGTCTGCTTCCCTTTCTGCGTGGGGCGGATTTCTTGGCGGTTTTCTTCGCCTTCCTGGCCTTCTTGGCCGCCTCATGGTCATATTTGACCCGCCAGAATTCGTCATCAGCCTGAGAAGTACAGTAATGAATTCTTAAGGCGGTCCAGATCAAGGTGACGTGCAAAAGAGGTTGAAAGATTAAGGTCAGCGGCTTACCGCTGGGGCAGGATTGGTCTTGCAGAACGGGGCTAGCCCGGTTCTTCCACAATCTGCCAGGCTCTCGTTTAACAGAGCCTTGGTCTCCTCCTCAGCAACGTCTTCTGGAAGATCGCTGCGACTGTGCCTCTGCGGGTCATCCTTTCGTCCGGTGTACTCGCACATTAAGCCGGGGCGGCGGCTCAATGGGATCACCCGCCATGAGATCCAGACCCGGACTAGATCAATCCCGTTCAGACCGTTGCCTAGCAGAGCCTTGATCTTGTTGATCGTTGGAAGCAGAGGCTGGCGTTCCGTGGCAGTAAGCTTGTCGAACAACGGGTGCGTGGATTCCAGGCGTGTTGGGCGAAAGCCGGGCAGTGGATTCTCGTCAGCCGGGGACGTGTCTTGGCAGTAGAACCAAGTCATATTCCAGTCTTTAGGATGGCTCGACGGCTCTGCGTAAGGGAACAGGCAATCCCTACGTCGCTGGATAGATATGCCGCCTAATTCTAAACTTGGCCCGTTGGCACACTCAGTTTGGCGGTTCAGATAGAACAGTTCTCTGAAGAGTAGCAGGCTCGGCTCTTCTCCAAGATACACTTCACAGAAGACTTGGAAGTTGCAGATGTTGGATATGGAATTGGGTCCTATATCCTGAGGCCGAAGGTCAAAGAAGTTGAGCACGTCCCGGAAGAATTTTGAGCCGGGCGGTGCGAAGCCCCGGCTCATGTGATCCGCAAAGATTACTACCTCCCCGTCTCTCGGCTGTGGTCTTTCTTCTGACGGATCAGGGGCACGGTAGGACATAACTTCTTTCTTGGGCAGATACCCGGACTTAACAAAGTTGGCTAGGGTCTCTTCAGTGACATTGGATCTCGTCCAGTTGCAAGTGATAGGGGCCTTGGGAGGCATGGTGAAGGTTGGTGGTCTATAATAAAGAGAAAGGTATCCGGGTCAATTATAAGCCGGAGATCTATTATTCAAGTTAAAGTGGCGGCTTATGAAGGGGACTAATGATATATACTGATGAACAGTGAGTTATCTGAGCCGTAGGAACATTCAAAATAAGTGGGTCATCTACGGTTTACTACAGTTAAGCCGGAGGAATCTACAGAGCATGGTTCTCTTTAAACCGGAAAGTTCTACGGCGCGTGTTTTCTTTAAGTCGGAAATATAAGCCGTCAAGATTCAAGGGCTGCAATTTTTGCTAAGTGTGGTAAAACAGATTTCACATATTGCAGTAACTTTTTCGGATCAAAGTGGTCGGGCGAGATGAAATTTTTCTAGACCTAAAAACAGAAGCAGGGGAAGTTCTTGAGATGGAACCCGGTCCTTATGCAGTGAAAAGAGGTGTTCTTGCAGAGGAAATGAGTTTCAAAGATCTACCGCGGTGGTTCTACACGAGTCTAAGGGTCAATTAACTACGGTGACTACAAAAGCTACTGAAGTTTGTGGCTACGGTGACGAACAGGAAGAACACAGACGAACTTTGTCCTAGATTCATGCTAGTAAGGCAGAGGGGACTCACCGGAGCTGGAGAAGAGCGGGGATCGCTGACGTTATCTGGTCCGAGTCAGGTTGATGCAGCGGCCGGGTTGATGAAGGACGAGGAAGCGACGGCGGCGGCAGTGACGGAGCTCGGGCAGAAGAGCGACGGCGCGAGGGGGAAGAAGGAAAGCGTAAGATGTGAAGTGTTGGGCCGGCCTATTTATAAGGCAGGGTCATAAGTGGGCGCGAGATTCAAGGAGACCACGGCGTGGTTATCTCCCCCTCATGACGCCTCGATTTTCGGAAAGACAGTAAAGGCGAAGATCCGTTGCGGATCTGGCGGAGTAAAAAACGGACTTAATAGAGGATGACGTCATGGCGGATTATCCGGAGTCCAGAGGATGATGTCACTCCGGGTTATGGCTTCCACATGAAAGATGAGCCGGAGATTTTCTCGGTCGGCAGAGTTGAAGAGTGACATGAGCCGGCTCAAGTCAATCTGGGGCCTAATGTTGAGGATATAGACCTTAGAGTCACCCGCCAGGAGGGGCCGGGTTACTCGTAGGGTCGACGCCAGAAGCCCGGAGCCAAGTTTCAGATGATGGGCCAGAGATGGGCTGAGACCCGGATATGGCTTAAAGCCTGTAGTTACAATCATTGTTATAGTAGACTTGTAGTGTAAGGCAAGTATTGTTTAGAGTCCGAGCCGGACGCTCTTATGAGCCGGTCGGGACTCTAAGGGTTGCTGGGCGTCAGCCTCCCTATATAAAGGGAGGACCCGGCCGCGGTTTAAGGGCGACAACAATCTAATCGAGAGCCGGGCATAGCTGTTAGCTCCCTGGCGATCGTAACCCCAGACAATAACATCACAAACTGGACGTAGGCTTTTACCTTCACCGTAAGGGGCCGAACCAGTATAAACCCTCGCGTTCCTTGTCCCACATAACCCCTTCAAGCTTCCTAGCTGCGATGGCTCCACGAATAAGTCCTAGCTCGAGGACATCTGCCGTGACAATTCCACGACAGATTCAGATGTTGCTTCATACATTCAGAATGATTAGTGGATGCAGCCACTAAAGTTTTTCTTCTCGACTTCCAAGAGAAGGTCGTACCTCCATTCGAGAAGACAAAACCATTCTGTGATCTGGGATTATGGGGATATGATATATGCCCAGCATCACGATATCCAACCATGGTCATATCTTGAGTTTTCTCATAAAACAAACCAAGATTTTAGTGTCTAGAAGATATCCAAAAATATTCTTCACACCAACCCAATGCCTTTTAATCAGTGATGCACTGTTTCTTGCCAATAAATTTACTGCTAATGAAATACCAGGCCCGATGCAGTTTGCCAGATACATCCGTGCTCTCATTGCATCGCGATATGGAACCTCAAGTCCAAATATCTCTTCATCACTGCCATTAGGCCTTAATGGGTACTTATCTCTAGTAATCCAGAGATCTCAAAACCATAGATTTTTAATGGATATGACTTATCCATGTTGAATTTTCAACAATCTTTTGGATAAATGTAGACTGATGAACAAGTATTCCCGAAGGACTACGCTCAAGTTCCAAACTCAAGCAAAGTTTGTGTAACGCCCCGGATCCGATGCGCCAGGTGTCTGCCAGTTATTCGCTGTCGTTGCCTTGCCATTTGCTTGCGTGTTGCATTTGCCTTGTCATCATCCGCATTTCATATCATGTCATCATGTGCATTGCATTTGCATACGTGTTCGTCTCTTGCATCCGAGCATTTTCCCCGTTGTCCGTTTTGCAATCCAGCACTCCCACCTCCTCCGGCGCACCCCTCCTGTTTCTCTTCGTGAGCGGGTGTTGAACGTTCTCGGAATGGGCCGAGATTTGCTGAGTGGCCTTGGTATAGCACCGGTAGACCGCCTGTCAAATTTCGTCGCATTCGGAGTCCGTTTGATAGCCCAACCCCCATCCGTAGCGGCACCGTTGCCGGTTTATTCGTCGGACGTTTCGGTCTCCGAAACTGCTGTCGGGCCTCTCCTCTATTCTCTCCCTAGCCACTCTGCACAGCCCACCTAGAACCAGTCTACCCCTCCTCGCGTCCGGTGCCGTCCGATCGAGATCGAATGGCTCTGAAACGGAGCTAAATCCTCTAATCCTAACCCCCCTTCCCTATATAAACCCCCCCATGCCATTTTGGGCAGGCCCTAGCCTTCCCTAACCCC